>NC_057781.1:4267286-4567286 GCF_014825855.1 Bombus pyrosoma | reverse complement strand
TACGACACGTGGAAGTTATGTATTCTCTGTATCTGATATCACAAAACGACGAAATCTTGCGACGATAGAAAAATAATTATTTTCTACGTTATTTGTTCCGAATGCTCGCTAAAAATTCTACGAGGACATACGCAGTTGTAGGAAAGCCGAAAATGATCAAAGATTTATAATTCCGACGGGAAATAAATAGGAAAGTTCGAGGCAAAGGAGATTACAAATTTTGATAGGGGTACAATTTTTCCAAGTAAATTTTCAGTTGTGCGAGATGATTAAGTAGAAATTTGCAAGAATCTAAAAATGTTCGGCATTTCTGCTGGAATAAAAACAAGTTGGCCCGGTGAAATTCGCTTCTGCGCGACGGATTACACGAGCTGGCCGCAAAATGAGAAATTCCTGTTTGCCTTTGGCCCCGCTGTCGGTCTCCCTTCACGCAAATTCTATTAACCAACGGAAATATTTAACGTATCTCCGTTTCGAGCGCGGCGGACTGCTCGGAGCAAAAAGTGCGGACGCTCGTAATGTCGCTCTTAACTCCGTCGACGTTTTCAAATGAATCGTTCTACCGTTTTCGGATAAGTAATAAGTCACTGTTTGAAGGAACGTTTAAACAGATTAATAAGACTTGTTTTGCTAACGGACTGTGTCGTCAAATTCTGCGCAAACAAGCGTACGTAATTTTCGGGAGACAGACGAGCGTGTGAAGAAATTAATCGAAGAATTCCAAGAATTACAATAATTTTGTTTGAAGTATTTTATCAAAATGGAAGATGAAAATTTGTAGAATTGTTGAGTTTACAGATCGTTAGGAAGACAGAAGAAAGATATTTCTTGTACTTATCCGTTGGATTATGAAATGAAATAAATGAAAGAAAATGATAAGTAAAGAATTACAACCGTTTAACGTGATTTCAATATTTTATGCAAATTTGAATTTCTAAAAATTTTTAGAAGTCTCTTCCAGTAATATTTCCATTTCTTACGATTGAATTAAATAAAATCAAATAAATTAAGAAGCTTGAAAATACTCGTAAAATGTAATACGATTATGTTATTTAACTGAAAGACTATAGAAATCTTGAATTTTGTAAAATTTCTGATAACTATACGAGACGAAATCTTTGGAATTTTGAAAAAGCTTGTAAATTTTGCGAACGCAGAGAAAAATGACGGTAGTCAGAAAGGCGAAACAGAGCCGTTCCAAGCGATCAGATTTACGATTCGCGAAACCGACAGAGTTATTTATTTTACAACCAGCTATTTTTTCCTTTTCTTTTCTCCCTCTGTTTCGTAAAATCCTGTGAATCGTACGTAGAAAAATCTTGGTCGATCGATCGATTCGTTCGGTTTCACCGTCCATAAACCACCGAAGCCAAATTTTCCAATCATGAAAATTGGAATTTCTCCTGGTTCTAATCAGAAACCAGAACTACCCATACTTATTTCATTTCGTCTGTTACTTCGTTGGTAATTTAGTTAATTTGGAAAGGAAGGAAAGTTTTATGCTTGCAAATTATCGACGCAAGGAATTAAAATTATCAAAAAAAAAAAACGCTCAAATCATAGAAATTAAAATCCTGCCTTTTAAACAATTAACTCGTTCCACTTGGAATTCCAATCTTTTAGACATAGCGATTTTTTTTATTTGCCTTCTCTGCGTTCTAATGCGTAATTTTTGTTCAAAATAAATTCTATTGTACTTTATTCGAAGAAATCTGCGTGTTTCAAATCGATTTGTCTTTATTAACTTTTAATTTTAAGATTACAAATGTTTTCGGTCAATTTCCATTAACAGATTCTTTGGTTCAACTTTATTGATTTTTTAATTTACAAAAGATGTTGAGCGGACACTGATGATAACTTTTAAAGGCGAAAATTCAAAGAAAAAGAAACAATCAAATTTTGTTAAACTGTAAAAAGGACATTTTAGGATTACAAATATTTTCGGTCAATTTCCATTAACAGATTCTTTGGTTCAACTTTATTGATTTTTTAATTTACAAAAGACGTTGAGCCTGTTATCACTGGTGATAACTTTTAAAGGTGAGAATTCAAAGAAAAAGAAACAATCAAATTTTGTTAAACTGTAAAAAAGATATTTTAGGATTACAAATATTTTCGGTCAATTTCCATTAACAGATTCTTTGGTTCAACTTTATTGATTTTTTAATTTACAAAAGATGTTGAGCCGTAACTAGTGATAACTTTCAAAGGTAAAAATTCAAAGAAAAAGAAACAATCAAATTTTGTTAAACTGTAAAAAGGGCATGATAAGGTGACTCGAGTTTTCTTTTTTTACGAGCTGTTCTTCCCTATTTGTATAATATACTTTGTTCGTAGAGGGGATATACGTTAGAATGAACCTTCGATCTCTGGAAATTGCGACTTGTGAAAAGTCAACGTCGCTCGACGATGAAGTTTTTTATGACGACGCGTAAACCACGGAATATAGAGTAGGGTTTTAGCCAAGCTGTTGAACTCTTCTTCCTCGAGCAAGGGCCACAGCTTGTTTCATTGCGTTCGAACAACTCGAGGCAAGTGGCTCGGCTCGAACTTCTATATTGACTCTATCAATGTCCGATAATTTGTTCGTCGAGTTTCATCGTAATTTATACGCAAACGATGGAACGATAAAAGGGCAAAATGAAATTCTCAGGGCCATGGAAAGAATTGCGAAAAATTTGGTTTTTCTCCGCTCCTTACTTAACACGCTTTTCAATAATGAATAATTATGAGAGATTTGCACGAGATAATCATAACGAATGTTTCTTAATATTTCGTGGCTCGCGAAAATACTTGAATGCTTGACAGAAACTTTTTATGAATATATTACGCAAGTCATAGAATATATTATACAAGTCATTTGCCAATTTTATTATCACTGTAACGAGACACGACTGGCATAATTATATCGGTGAAAATTTAAACGAATCTAAAAACGTATATAGAAGTTATATGCTTATATTTGAAAGGTAATTCGTAATATTCCAGGCGAAGTTTAGTTACAATATTAATATGTACGTTTAATTTTATCTGATACAAATTTGAGAATGATAAGAATTTGAGAACACTCGTCATCTTCTTGTTATGTATCGCGTATTAAACATTAAATGGTTGCTAAAATAAATAAATGAAATATAAAACAGTCCAAAGTTTATCATTCTCGTACAAAATGTAAAAGTTCGAAACAGGAAATAAACGCATGTTATAAATAGACAAATAAATAAGTACTTCAATGAAATAGAATGATATGAAACGTTTTAAAGTTTATCCTTCTCGAGCAAAATGAGAAAATCGTCAAATTGAATGAATTTAGGATAACAGTAAGTGACGGGAACGGTTAATTCTGAAAAATTGAGCAAATCTTTGATAACACAGTGATACAGTAGGCTCGAGTTGCAAATAGCTGATACGAACAAAATGGAAAGACCATAAATAACGTTAACAATGACAAATTGAAAACACGTTTGCTTAATCTGTGAACTGGAAATCCTGTCATATTGCAATAATCTTCGCTCGAATGGTAATTGTAAGGCAAATGATTAATATTCAAAGGTACGGGGAACTGAAATTGTCTTTTGAGGAATTACACGATAAAGTATAGAAGATCGATTCGTGGACGCAAAGCCTTTGATCTAAACACTTCGCTATGGCACAGGATCGAATGCTCTTAGGCACGATTACGATTCATATCGTTTGAGGGTGTGTGACGTTTCATCGGTATTATATCTAACTTCGTCAGAGAGCACAGCGATACTGGTATTACAGGATATTACCGATATTCCTTCGAAAGAGCACCATGACATTCAAGAGGCATCCTGCCTCTGGCTGCCCCAAAATTTAATGCGATATCGAAATTGTATGGTATCTTGCGATATTTTCTGCGCGAGGAACTGCAAGGTTTCTCGAGTTTCCTTTCGTAAAAAAAAAATCCTAAAACCTTGTAGCATCAGGAATATTTGAAAACTGTTAATAAAGAAAATGAAAAGTTACTTCGGTTCCTTATTATGAAAAGAAGAGCCTAGAGCTCTTAAATGTCAGACATATTTAAACATTGTTGATAAAGAAAATTTGAAAATCTATACACATATGACAAACAGTAAAAGAGTTGCGTCTGCACATTGAATAAAAAAGAATGAAACTGTCGTGCAGGAGCAGCTCGTGCGCTATGGAGCTGAAAAGCTAATTTTTCGAATTTTTGTCAGTCTATTTGTACTCGCGTCACGTAAAAGCTACTGAACTGATTTTGATGAGGTTTTCTCTGTTGTATGGTTTAGTTTCCGGAAAAAAATAGTGTACGCTCGTTTTGTAGAAACCGAGAAACAGCCTTGCATCTGAATTGTACGCGCTCTTCCCATGTTTGGTAGAGATCAAGCAACGATGGTTATCGTTTACGTCGTGTTTGTTCCGAGATCGAACGTTTTTATAATCCAATATTTTTCGCTGCAGAGAATAACCGAACTGTTAGGATAAAAGATACGTAGGTTTTTCGTTCATAAAAATTCATCTGTTTAAAGATTGTTCCGTATATTTGTAGTTCACGTGAAAAACATTCCGAATCTTTTATTCCAATATTTTAAAACGGTTCTATCAAACAGATGTTGAGTACGTGTCTGAATATTGAAATTGGTTTAGAAATAAGAGAACGCTATTCACGAAGTGGAACGTTTTCAAAATTAAAAGGCGGGAAATAAGTATCGTACGATGAAAATTAGAGCACGTGGTGTTTAACAAGAGGACATTAACGAAAGGCTAGAGGAGAATCTCCTCCGCTCGTTCATTTCCTTTTTTTCTTTCTCGTCACGAGTCCTACTCGATACTTGGAGCACCCGTATTATTCTCGCTCACCGTCGAAACCTCTTTCGACTAATTAAATCGATTCTACACTTCGTCGCGAATTAAAGAGTCTTTCAAAGAGATTACATTTCGTACATGACGATCTATTGCGCGATGTACGCAGAGTCCCTTAATTGTTGGAACAGCTAGAAATTATTTCAAGTCGGAAAAGGACTGGAATTTTCGAGAAAAGTTCAAATCAATTCCTATCTTCTTAATATACGTACCTCAATACGACTTGGTAACTTGGCGGAATATTTTCGTTGAAATCAGAGTAAATTAGTCGAAAATAATTATCACCGACGAATACAATTAATTTAAATATAAAGTTACAATGTTTAATCTTACAAATATTTTCTAAATTTTGTGTACATTCTTTTCTATATTTTTATCTGTTATTATTATATTATTCCGTGGTTCTATTATTATTATACATTATTATATTATATTGTATAGCGTCTATAAAAAGCGTAGTACGCACAGAAATGGAAATATTCCAAGAGTATGGAAAAAGAAGAATTTCCAAATAATAAAACAGAGATGTGGAGCGAGAAAAAAAGAATCAGGATAGGAGAGAGGAAATTAAATCGCGAGCCGAAGAAACATTAGATTCAAATTGACTGTGAGCTAAGCGTCCGTGCACTTAATCTCTTTGTCGCTTTAACAATTCAACGAGACTAGTAGTTTGAAGGAAAAAGCGAGCAAGGGGGAGTAGAGGATGGAGCTTCTTGCATTGAAAGTTCCACGCGAAATTTTAAGCGGAGACGGTAGTTTGTTAAAAGTCCTGCTTCCTTCTGTTCCTTCTTTATTCCTTCTACGTGATGCCTAGCTATATCCTGTATTTTCTCTTAAACACTATAAAAGTAATTTCTCTTTCCAATTTGAGAACTATTCTTTTTTTAATATATCCACGTATATAGTATTATGTACGTATTCATTGAGACGTGAAACTATTTGAAAATACGTCGTGTATGTAATACAAAACGTTTTGAAATTTCCTTGACACTGTAACGATGCATAATAACTATAATTATATTGGTAAAATTTGAAACGAGCCTGAAAAAATATGCATAGGAGCTGCATGATACAGTAGCTCGCAAGAATAATCGAACATATACGCGATAGAAAATTTGAAACACGATAGATCGACATGTTATTCGTATGATAGAAATTGATTGAGTTATTGTAACTTTGTATTCGCGTGACAAAGTCAGTTTTCTTTGTGTCTAAACTCCAGTCCATTAATCTTCGCACACCTCTTCGAACTCATTTTCAAACACTTTCACGTGTCAATCGTTTTCGAAAGCAACGTGAAATTATTTGAGCTGTCGATCAGCTGAAAAGGCAAGGACTTAATAATTCTAGGCACATCGTTGACACGATGTTCGAAGAGCTGACGGCGATAATAGAAAAGACACGAACGTCATCGATACGTTGGAATGGATTTGGGATGGTTCGTTGTCAGATCGTGCGAAAAGATGGCTTTGAAGCCGGGCGCGAGCCTCAAAATGGTAATTTCACGGTTTCACGAGCATTTTTCCCGCGGCCAATTTAATTCAGGACGGATGATCCATTCGTCTCCCTTTCTCACCCCTTGGCTCTCTCTTTTCGCCTGTGGCCTCTGTGTTTTCCTCCGGCTTTCTTCGTCCATCGTTTGCCCGTGTCATCCAATTCCGCTTGTTCGAACTCGTTAACCTCGACTTTCCAAACTTTTTACCGTCGTCACTCCCATTTTCTACCCGCGGCTACCCCATTTTCTTCCTCCTTCCGCTTCCGACCCTTCGCGATCTTCAGCCACCTAACGCCAACTCACTGAAAATAATTACCAAGAGTCCCGATGGAAATGTGCTTCTTCCTCGCGAATTTTCCTTCTTTTCTTGTTCGAAGGAAATTATTGAAATCTACGTTATTTATATCTTTGTATTCTTAGAAACAGAACTCCCTTGTGTGATCGATCGTTTCTCTATTTTATGAATCGATTCGTTTACTTATTCGTTGTGGTAATTTTGATAAACTTCTTGATGTCATTCGTCGCCTCTTTTATAAGTTCGAAAATTTTACAATCAACAATACGGACATTTAAAATCTCTTATCATTATATTATTTATTATTATATTCAAAAATCTTTACGATGCGTATCGACTTCCGAATTATTAGGTTGTCCGGAAAGTGTCTTTCTTTCACAAACGTGTTTTTTACAACAGTGCACCTTCATACAAACGTGAAACCTAATCTGTGAAATGTCACGGCGTTTATCTCGGCAGAAGAAAATGGATCGTACGTAATTCGACAAAATAATATAAAACAAAAGACGTTGTGCGTCTATTATTTCCTGATAAAACGAAAGAAACTTTTCGGACAACCTAATAATTGTCGCGTATTCTCATAGAATGCAACGTACCCGGTCAGCGTATCACAAAGTAAATGAAAATAGTACATCGTCTATTTTAGAAATATCGATACATCAACTTTAAAGCTTAACCATAGTCAAAATGGCACGATCACCAAGCAACCTGCAAACTTTGAGCTGATAGGTGATGCAAAGTTGATCGTCTCCTTCGTCGAAGGAAAATTAGAGAAGGTGGAGAGTTTCCGGGCGGTAGTTCGGCCTTTTAAACCGGTGTAACCAGCGTCGGGGCTCTTTCATCCATTTTTCCCATCCCCGACGACACTAATTACGCGTGACCGCAAATTAGCTTCCGGCCGTTTCGTAATCGAGGCGCACCACGCCAGGTTCGAGGTAAATTGAACGTGACCACGTGCATACGCGACGAAAGTTGCTGGACTCGTTGAAAACCAGCCTTGATCGACTTTCCTCTCCTTCTGTTTCGCTGTTCTCGTCTCTTCTGTCTCTCTAGTTATTCTCTTTTTCTCAACGCAAATACACTGCCTTTGAGCCACGATTTTTGAACGCGTTGCTATTTCCACTGATTTTTTTCTCTTGTTTCCTTTCCTATTCCTTTTTGAGACGCACATATTCGACGAAATAGAAAAATGTCGAATAAAAGACCGTTATATGGTGTTCTTTTACCTTTTTCTTCTTTTATTCTTTTTTTTTTTTTTTAGTTGTGCTCACGCCATGGCATTTGCTGTTTCTCTTTTCCATCGTTCCTGGGGAACGAGGAATGGTCGGAAACAATGCTCGTTCACGGTTCGACGAGTGGTCCCTTTGAGAGGGCCAACGACAATTTGTTGCTGGAAACTTTCTACTCGATATTTCGGCCGTCGGAGGACCGGCTACCGTCAATTTTGAATTTTTCGGTTCAATCGTCAAAGAGCCAGTCTTTTCTGATTCTTGTCATAGGAGACGTATGGTGGTTTACGATCTCATCAGAGTTTCGAATTGCTACGTATCTAGTCCAAACTTCCTAATACCAGATAATACTTTAGTCTCTTACATCGCGTCTGAGACAATTCAAAATAACGATGAAACAATGTCATATATCGTCCAGTTGCGATTAAACCTACAATCGGAATAATAACCAAACAGCGATCAATAGTATATCAACTATAACTCCAGCAAATCCTTCGATTTCTTGCATTACCCTCGTCTACAAAATTAGATCCACCTCGTACCCATTCAAACTTCAAAATACTGTCGTTCACTCTGTGAGCGCCCCAAATCAAATAATCGATAACCGAAAACCAAATAACAGATAAGATTTATTTATATATCAGTATCAACCCCAAGAGATCCATCTAATTCGTCGCCGTCAATTTCACCGAAGCCAAAATAACAAGCAAGCGACAATCTGCCAGATACCAAGTCAAACTCACTAACATTCTTTTCTGTCATTCTCACTCTCAGCCTCGATTACACTGAAAATCAGATTCAGAATCTTCGCCCAACTAAAGCACAAGCGCTGGGAACGCGGAAGAATCACGATGCATTCCGTGTACCAGCGCGTCGAAGGAAGAGGAAGCGGAAGCTGAGAGAAGTGGCCTGCAAAGGCGAAGGTTGGCTGCTCTTTTTCTACCTCGTGGCAAATGCTGTACGTTGTACATTACACACTTTAACGATATAGTGGCTGCTCTGGTGGTGGTGGTCCTTCCGCTTTTTCTTCCAGTCTCTTTTCTACCTTAGTTCTCCGTTGCGCCAGTGGTTTCGACTCTCTCTCTCTCTCTCTTTTTTTTCATTCCTCGAGCGTCTATTCTTCCGGGGTGGCGCTTAATTAACGCCGTCCTTTCAGCAAGATTTCCGGATGCCGCCTTTCAACCCTTATACCAACCTGTCCTTCACCTTCTGTAGCCCTTTGAATGTCACCAGAAGATCGGAAAATTTCGAAAAATGAGTTTAATCTGTAGCTACAACGGTGGCTATGAAAGCGAATGGACAGTGGAACTCGATTACGGGGATGATAAACAGGCTCACGAAAGTATTCAAATACTTGTAGATATTTTTTATGTGTTATGTACGCTGTACGAAAGATTTCGAAATTTTATTGGCACTGTTGTGAGACTTGGTCGCGATTGGTTAAATTAGAAACAAATCCGAAGATATCACCAGGTATTTAGTACGAGTACGTATTTCGAGGAAATCACTAAAGTATTTGAACGGACAACTTCCATCGTATTAACAAAAGTCAGTGTTCGATAGCACTATATTTAATATTTATTATATGCTTCAGACGGTTCAGGATGCATTCATGCTGTATACTAATTTTATATTAAGATATTTGTGCAGTAAATATCTTGCAATTTCCATATACATCTTTTTTTTTATTGATTTCGAATTTTACGAGTACGATGCTGCGAAACAATGAAATTTCAAGATGTTTCATATAGCACACGCATGTTTCATGGAACATGTACATGAGATTTTTCTCTAATAAACGTTCAAACACTTTCACAAGACATAATAATCCGTATAATCCTGTAACCAATTTAATAAAATTCTAGCATCTATTAAAGCGAGTGCAACAACTTGGTAGTTTTATCGGTAAAATAATTCCTAATATGGATAAAGCAATACAAGGTTTTCTTCTGGTGAATTGGTCTGTCTCGAAAATTACCGAATGGCCGATATACCAAGAAACTCGGAACAATGGACGAAATAAACGATTCCATTCGCGAATGAGTAGACTGTACGGCTGCAGTTGATAGCCGGTGATCCGCAGAAACTCTGTTTCGATTGGCGGGAGTTTTCAGAAATGGCCGGTTTCGAAACAGGGGAAACTGTTAATTTATGCTCACGAGTTTCTACGAGTGTATTACTGGATCCATTAGTTCCGGCCGTCCCGCGTGAATTTCTATGAATTTCGCCGGGCGAATTTGTGCAAATTGCCGGCCGATACGAGAAATTCAACTTCCCACGGCTAATCGAGCGCCGATCGAGGCAAATTAGACCATGTTAAAACGAACGCGGTGGTCTCCACGGACGAAATTCGCGCAGCAGGGAAGAATCAGAGAATTTTCAAAATAGCCGAGCAACTTTTAAGGGACGTTTCGTTGAAGAAGACAGTACTGGAATTTAATGAAATTATTAGATATCGTTACATGGTAAATGTGGAAATCGAATCACTAGATCAACAACTTTTGTAATCAGGTTTATCGCTAAATCGATATTGTTTCATTGTTTGAAGGATAGAAACGTATCGTGGACGGTGAATGACTTGATCTGAGAATACCTTTTCCACCATAATGTGCCAAATTATTAGTAGATTACGGATTTTTATGCATTTGCCAGATATTTGAAGGATAAAAAATATATGAAATGGACGCGCGATGCAAAAATGATGTATCCAAAGTACAGAAATTTTATAATTACGTTCATAAAGGTATGAATTCCCATAAATATCTGCTCTATACGACTATTAATCCCAATTTATAATTATTAAACTCTCGATGTTCGTGCATTCATTTCATTTGAATTTTATTCAAATGCGCCAACATACAAAATGCATGTAATACGCAAAAATATTCAACGTAATATGATATAATCATGATTGTGAATATTCATTCACATTCCATTCTTCTAGTCGTGTGAAAATAAATATGAGTTTGTATAAATATTCGCTGTTTAATTATTATATATCATCGATAGAATTATTTAAATTTATTATTATCTTAATTAGAATACAAATTGCGGCAATGTAATGGAATTTTAATGTGGAAATTAAATTGAAAAAAAGAACGGAAGATTTATTAAAATATCAGCTTAAGAGTCCTCTTTAGCTGTTCATCGAGCGAATTCCAAATGATATAACAAGCGTCCCCCCAAGCTGTCGTTAGTTCAACTTGCAATTAACTTGCTAACAATTATTCAAGTTTTAATTAGAGGAAAAAGACAGGCTATAAAACAGGAACTATGAGATGCTCTGTCGCTATCTATTCATATTAAGTACACCATTGTATATGACGATCAAATAATTATATATAATCATATAAAACGAGAACACTGAAATACAACTAATGATTCTTGCGAATATATGCATTCGTCATCACGGCGAATAATCAGAAAATGCGTTCACAGTAACCACAGACAAGCTCGCGTAATTGATACAATATGCTGCTTAAAATTCCTTTGAATTCATAAAAATCCACTTTCATCTATACCAAAATGCAGCAGAACGATTCGCAACTAGAAAATCACCAACATTCTAAAAAAATCCTTCTTTTTCCGAACCCAAAAATAGGACATCCAAAAGAAAGGACACATTTCCTATAAATTCCTAAACATTTAGTCTACATCAAGTCCGCTGATAAAGTTGTTTTATCAGTACGTAAAGTCTACTGATAAAGCAACCTCTTCCATCTACCTCAAAGTACATCACAAAGATTCGCAACTGTGTCCAAACTCACCAGCCTTCGGCAAAACTCTAGCTTTCTTTCGAAACTAACAAGAAGTCGCCGAGATGGCACGACTATAAAAGACAACACAAGTCGAAAGGATCGAGCTTCCGGTAATCAGATTTCGACAACAGTTCGGGAAGAAGATTAGATTCGGTTTTGAGTCGACCGCGACAGAGTCACCGATGGACACAGGGATAAATGGAAGTGCTGGTCAAAGCGCGGTCTGCCACGCTGAATTACGCTGGAACAATTAGATTTCCGGTCGTTGGCGCGCGTTCGTTCGCGAATCTCGTTTTTCTCTTTTCTGCCGTTCCATCAGCCAAGGCGAAAACGCGTTTCTCGCGAACGAGTCGGCCCTTTGTTCCGCACAATCGTTTTCCTCGTTTTTCCCCGGATAAAAAAAGAAAAAAGTCCGAGGGAAGGAGAAAAAGAGAAAAGAGAGGCGAGAAGGGCCATTGAAACCGAAGAAGAGCCGTTTCCAAAAGTTTGTAAAACGTTAAGGGGGTCCCTCGCGCCGCCACTTTCTCCGCCAACCGCCTTCCTTCTTTCGCGTCGCACAATGGAGGGCAGAATCCCGATTTTTCTCTCGTTTTATTTTCGTGTCTTTCTTTTTCATGTCCTACGAGCTTTCTTTTTTACCAATTTTTTTCTCCGTTTACGTTAAGAACGAAAACTAAGATTTGTAAGCAGACCATTGCGTTTCGATAATTCGATTCGAACGATACAGCTTCCGATTCTTTCTTACTTTTTGAATGTAAAAGATGTTTAAGCTTCCAAATTTGCGAAATGCTGCGTCATTTACAGTGCCTTATTTTGTGATATTTTTAATTTTCTATACAAGTAGAAATTACATTTTTAAATATGAAGGACGATTAATTGAAATAGAACGTGTCACACGTAGAAAATTCATTGTCCAATTTTGAACAATGAAACGAGCCAGTCCGTATCAACGGTACTCTACGTAATTGCAAGCACAACAAAGGGTTCTCCATCCACTTTTGCAATATTAAATATTAATATCGAAAATCAGCCTTAATTAATACCATTGTTTATCATCGGATTTTATTGTACAATAATATTCTCAACGAAATCACCGACACTATTTTCCAACTAATTATTTTGAGATCATCGACGAAAGGAGAAAAACACGAGCGAAAACAATCCCTTCTCTTCGAACTTTAAAGATCAGTCGAATATCACAGGTAAAACACTTGAGAATTTCTTCCAACTCCCAACTAAAAGTCGAGGTACAAAATGTTTCAAAATGAAAGTCCTCGAAAGATCGTTAAAACTCTTTAAAACGTCCAAACAACCTTTCACTGCCCTTTTGCGCTGCTACCAATTCGCTTAAAACCCTTTGACTGACGATTTCATTTGAACAAATTATCTATATAGTAGGTATTTACTTCAATGCTTCTTCAAAAACACTTCACTTATCTTATTTATTCTATTTACCTAATTTAATTATTTAATCGTTGCATAATAAATATGGAGAATAATTACGGAAACGTTTTAGTACTAAACGACTAAAGAAACAAGATGTTATTTAAAGATGATCAGTTGAAATTCAGTAAAATTCAGTTTTAAATATTCTTGGACATTTTTCGAATTTCACTCTTCTCGTGGAAGCCCATTAAAGGATGATCTGTATTTTCATTTCTTCTAAAGATGTTATATATGCTACATAAAACTGTATATACAACCATACATACAAAACCATGCGTACAAAACCATACATACAAGAATTATTATACATAGAGAAAAAGAGTCTGGCAAGAGTAGCGATTATTGGGAATCGAGGTATCCCAACTCCAGCCAGTATGCTGCCATATCTCTTGCGGATTCTCCCGGTTCCCGATCCAGCAACAACCTTGCTGTTATTGCTTCTCCTGGAGAAGGATCGACGTTGACTAGGCTCCCTGTCCGTCTCAACATGGTAAATTGGGCCACTCGGTGTCTCTTGGTTTGGTTCGGCTGGTCTCGTACACCTGGCAGGACGATTTTCCTAGCCCACGGTGCCATTTTTGCCAAATTCCGCGGCAACAACCGTATTGAACTGAGACATTGCTCGCTTTCTAACCCCCAATCGATTAGAAAAACGATGTAGCCAGTCATGGTCCGTTCCAAAAGAATGGCTCTTTCCCAAGCGCTAGCATCCTTAAAATCTGCTAGCACGGCGACCAGCATGCCTGCTCTCAAAGATTTCGCCTTGGGCAAGTACTCCATGGGATGCTCCATCATCTCCAAATTGAGTGTTTGGGTGATCTTCGGACATCCAGCCAAACGGACCCACATGGTGGTAAGTGATTCGACTCGAACCACCCGCACAGGAGCTCCTTCTCGGAACCGATCGTTCGTACGTTGCAATATTTCCATGCTGTACAAGTCTTCGAAAAAATTTCGAATGTCAATGTTTGATGACTGTACTGATCTGCCTAGTTTACGTATCTAGGCGAGACAATGCTCTGGCTCCGCCGGGAATCGGAATCCTTTTATATACCAGGGGGGGCTACACCAGCGACCTCGATTATTCATTCGGTCATTGTTTGAACTAAACTTTCGTTGATCTTCGTTAAACATCGTTTGAACTTTTTCATTTGTCTTGTTTCACACTTTTCTTGTCCTCGCAATGTTTTATAACAGTGTTGACAATATATACAGACAGAATACATAGTCTGTTTTTAATACGCCAGTGTCAGATATCAATTTTTGCTTTCCGTTAAAATAAATATGCCACTATTATATGCTCTTTTCAAACATGCCGAACCGCATCCTTACAATATTTTACAATCTTCGACCTAAAAATGTCGCTAGAATATAGAAAACAAAGAAGAATTTGCTACAAACCGAAACAGACTCGGATCACTATAATATACAAAATACGAAATGAAAAAATTGCGTATAATTTTTTATAGAATTATCTGATATAAAATATAAAATAAAAATAACATGGAATTACGATAAATAATCTCGTAAAATACAAACTGTACATTATTGGGAAAAAATGTTTCAGATAGAACTTGTCCTATTTCGAGAGGGCCATCTGATCATGGTCGCAGATCTTTTTTAGATGGATGCACCTAGGAGACTCGAGGATGGTCTTTGTTTTTGTAAATAGTACGATACATTTTTTAGACGCGATTCGATGCAATTTTTAATTCCCTACACAAGAGTATACAGGTACTTGATTTGAAAAATGATTAGTTCAACCCGTTGGCCTATAACCACGTGCGAAACTCGTGGTAAGGGATTTGTGCCATAAGCGAAAACCACGAGTCTGACTCGTGGTAATTTACAAATTGCTAGTGATTCATTATAAACTTGGAAATAATAAATTGTTTTTGTTAACTGATCAATTGATCATGATTACGCCCTAGACGTCTTAAAAACACTATTTGTCCTCAAACGTTGTTTATTATTTCACAATTCCTTTTGTAGCCCCTAAACATACATGTCATTAGAAGTATACATTTTGCGCCGATTGGGGCATACGGCTGAGCAAATGAATGGCACGGCACGCGACCGAACTTCTTGCTTAAAACGATATAGTAAATACAATAAACGAAAAAATAAAGAAATATACATATAGCAATATTTCAATTTTAAAACCTACGTTAATGTTGCCAAAAGGAAAATGCGCGCATATTTCTAATAATTACAAAAACATCTGAGTCCCAATTATTTATCCAAATATTGTACTTTACTCTAATGATATACTTTTTAATTACAAAAATACTGTAGGCAACTGAAATAAATCTCGCACAAGGTTTCAGTAAGAAACTTGTCGAAAATGCTTAATGTTTCGCCCGTTCGCGGGGAGACGCGATCTTGATTGGGCGCGTCAACGGGAGTCGTAATTTCCCGTTACGATTTAAAGAATCGACGCCGCGAATCGTACGATCCCCGTATTTCGTTTAGGACAATAGGGGTGATTGATTTTGTAGAACACTGCGGTTAACAAATTATACTTTATATTTCTTATAATAATGCAAGTATCGATTGTCAAGCTACAGTTGAATACTACCTAAGACTCGTTCCATGTTGGCGAAGGTGAACGAAAGTTGTTGAGATCTGACTACTCTCGAGCTGATGTGTAACTATGATGTATATAACTGAGATGTGACTCTAAGATGTGTACTAGACTGGGGACTGGATTTCAACTCTCTGTCCGCTCTCATGTCATGACGGAGGAAAGTTCGGTATCGTTACATTGCTTCGAACGCAGAAAGCGGATTCGTTGATCTTGCTTTTCATTAGGAAAATAGAGGGTAACGATCCACGTTGATCATTGGTTAATAACGAAAAATAGTTGGAGCAAGCCTCCTACCAAAGTGGATTGTGTATGACGTGGTAACTGGAAAAACCCAGCTTTTCCGTTAAGCAATTACTCGCTTTTTCCGTTAGATGCATACTCGTTTCCTCCGTAATTTTAGAGAGCATATAATAAACCTAAGGACTGCTTTAAGAACCAGCCAAAAACCGATATATTTGCAAGATTCCAAATAAAGTTAAGAAGCTAAACTAAAAGCTTAGGTTTATGGTGGGTCTATAGGTTTATTGGGATCAGAATGGCGGCCAGGTCATGAGTGACGTCGCAGGCCCATCATAATATACAAACAATCAAAAAATGAACATACAAGAAGTATGAATATATAAAAAAAAAACAAATGCAATTCCATGAAGGATCGGTAGAGTTGACATTTTTATTTATAATTTGTCTGCCGCTGAGTTTTTGGAAGCCTCTCGATCCGCGTGCTCGAGCTACCGCTTTTGAACTTTCGAGTGGCCGTGAACTAGGAACAAAAGGGGTGGCTGACGAACGACCGGGTAAAAAGGGCGGAAAGACGAAGAAGGAAGTTCGTGGAAGCGTGACGGAATAAATCGGCGATCGGGCAGGTGTAAGTCGTTCGGTTCCCTAACTTTAATCCTCAGTCCGGAGAAGTTGGAGTGTCGGGATGAAGCACACGAACGCGCTGGGGGAAACTCGATTAGAGAATTTTTCTTTAATTTGCGATCGGTCTGACGACCCTTTGGACCGGGGAAAAAAAGTGAAACATCGGTCGATAGCTTAAGATGCGGCCGACAAGTTTTTTAGAATTTACGCTCCGCGAAAGACGAATATTTTCTAAATATCTGCATTATTTTGTCGTGCTTTCTTAGTACTTATTTATCTACTTGTACATTTCTGTAATTATTTATTACTTCTATCTGTTTTCAAAAAGATATTCGAGCTTATTAAATTTCCCTACAAATATGACAAAAATCATATTTGGTTAATTTTTGGAATGAAAATTACGCTCGGAATTGGCTGCCTTTCATAGTGTCACTGGAAGAAAGGAACAATTTTTCAAAGAAGGTGAAACCACAACGAAAGAATTCGTCGAAAGAAACTGTGTATGTGCATCTTGTTTGGTAAAGTGTGATAGAAACCAAATAATAATTCCATAAAGGAAATGTCAATACGTTCGAATATTTAAAGGATGAAAGAGTAGAGTTAATTAATAAGATCTTCAATTCCCCATCAATTTTATCAAAAACTTTGAAACGTTTCGGATAAAAAATATCGAATATTTATGAAACTACGCGTACTGTCACTTTTAATTAAAATAGCTTCCGGCGTCCCCCGCAAATTTCGGCGCGTGTCGTTTAGCAAGTTAATAAAGCATCGAATGATTCACAGCGAACGATTTTGCGGTTAGGGAGGAGCTAACAATAAGTCTCGAGTAAGTCGTTTTTACCTCGGACGTTTTTGTTAAGGAACGCATGGAACGTGGCGAGAAGTTAGGAATTGCCGTCGAAGGAATTCCTGATGCGGTATTCCCAGTGAATTTTAAAGCTTACGGAATACCTTGCATATTAACGCGTTACCTACGAGCAAAAGTGAACCTGAAGAAACACTCGTGACGAACCTCCGCCACGTTATATTCCTAGCTTCCACATACACTTACAACGTTCGATATTAAACATTATCACGATACTATTCACGAGAATGAATAAAATCGCTTTTGTTGTGTTTCTTTTTTTAAAAGGGTTCGATAGCTTCGAATATTTGAAGAACGAAAGTAATAATAAATACAGATAATTCTCACTTGACGAATTCCCATTTGCGGAAGAAGTTAAAAAATTCCAATCACAAGAGTCTCGAAACGGCATTGTACCAAAACTTACCGCGTTCTACGATCCTATTAGAATCACCGATGCTTCGGCACAAAGATCTTTCCATATAGCAAATAATTTCCCCATTTTGTAACATTTTTCTTGAAAAGAAAACCTATATTAACATTGCCAAAAAAAAAAAAAAAAATGACTGAACTCTTCGTTTTACAATTATTGAGAAGAAAACAACGTCCAAACTGTACGCCTACTTTTATCGATATCCAATTTGCCAGACGATCCATCACATAGCGAAAAAACATGCAGCATCCCCGAAGAAAACAGAACAGACCAATAAACGTCCATCGATTCCGTTAAAACTCTATCTCGGCTAACGCGATTACATTCGTGTCCGGGCAAATGCAAGGGGTTTATAGCCGCGCCTAGAGCACAAATGGCAATATCAATTTCAATCACGGCGGATGCTTTATCAAAAGTCATCGAGTGCGTTTCGCTCGCTCGTCCACGCGCACCTGTTTGTATCGCGCGTTTGATTCGAGGCACGTTGACGAATGAGCATCACCTTTCAACCAAGACGTTTGCATATTCAGTTGAATTAAACGGTACTCGCTTAATTAGCAAACAGCGGGCGAGATGCGCCCGGCCAGAAATGTAAGACTTCTCTCTCTCCTGGTAAAGTTCCATGGCGAAAGAGAGGATCTGCTGGCAGCCTCGCTCGAACAGCGACGAATAGGCGTGCGGAGGGGGTGGATTCTCGTTCGAAAACTTCGAATGCTAATGCAATCACGAGAGTTTCGTCTAACTTTTTTCGAGACATCGTGGAAACTGGATACTCTACTAACGAACGACTTGGAAACGAGCGGCAGAGGAAACGAAACCAGTTGGAAAGAAATGGAACAGAAGGAAAGTTTGAAACATCACGGGGCAACCGTGATGAATCGCGATTACGCAGTCAAACTCCCCACCGAGTTGATATCACCGTGTGATTTTTAGTTAAATCTCTGGGATTGGAGTTTTGGTTGCCTACGAATGGACTGGATTTATGTAAATTTATAATTTTACGAATGTAATTTCAAAAATGTTACGAGTGTCGTACTTTTAGCGTTTTATATATTTTTACGTGCAACGCTTAAGAAATATCGAGTGGCATTGCATTATGCTATCGGTCTGTTACGAGAATCATTTTTATCGATTAATTAACGATTGAGTAAGAGGAATTTAACAGGAGTAATTGGGCGCACCAATATGTTTTTACGTGACAAAAAGCCGCGAACCAATTTCCATTGTTAAATATCATTTAGTAATAACACAATGCCAATTTTCAGCAAATACAATAACAAGATAATAAGATGAATGAAACAAAATTGAAAAATATTCTCATCCATCTGCAAAAGGTATATGGCTACAAGTGGCCACAGAAAGTATTTGCACATCACTGTACCTATTTACGTGTAAGTTAATTAGACCCAATTTTAAATACAAATATGTTTATACACCGTATTAATACTTTCATACAACTACAAAAATTTGATACAATGCAAGAATGAAATGCAGAACCTGACAGTAAAGAAACGCTTCAGTGGCACACGTGCAAATAATTTTTATAGCCGCTAATCTATGACCATCAGGAAACATTATAGAGACTTAATCAAACTAAAAGTTCACGAATAAATCATTTCAAAGACTTAAGATGTATCGGCCTCGTCAAATGCTAAATATTATACAGACCTGCGTTACCCAAATGAAGCGTTAGACAAACAGCGTGAGAAAGGTGCGCGCGTTAAGCACGCGGAAATACGAAAGTTCGAATCAATCTGCGAAAAAAATTCTTTTTTCTCGGCACGCGTGATTAATTGATAGCCATCTATCTTCATTTGCTGCTCGTTAGTGTCGCTTTTTTTCATCCGAAAAAGTGAGCCGCTCTATCGACGGCGTTAGGGGATGAAAGTGGTGAACGCGGGGTAAGAATTGGAGAGCGGAGACAAAATAGGGCGAAAACGAAAACGGGACGAGAGAGAAGGGGAGTCGATCGAGTATCCGCGACGATTAATCGGCCAAACGAATCGCCGATGCTGCTTCGATTACACGCTTCTCCCTTCGCGTCGCCATCCTTCTAGTGTCCCATTCTACTGTGCGTGGTGGAAAAGCTGGCAGGCAACGCAGGGGCGAGAGTAATCCGCTTCCGATTTGTAGACAAAGATTACCGATTTGCAGATATAGTGGCTCACGAAAGTATTCCAACACTACAAACTTTTTACGTATACGTTATAGACAACATTTGGAACTTCTCGTATTTGTGGGAAATTAAATGGTGAAAAAATCCACGAGATGCACATAATATGCAAGAATATAAAAACTATTAGAAACGAAGTACTTGTTATAATATAAGATTTAATGAGTGAAATAAACCTTTACCTAGCTGCCATTTCTGTGGTTATGTTAATAGAAGTATAAAGTTGGATAAAAATCCGCAATCTAGTGATTATATTGGTAACGTTTGAATTGAATGTGAAAATGTGCATACATTAAAGTTGGAAGATATTTGTTCTTAAGCATACACATCGAACATGTCACCAAAATGTTTCAGGAATCAATCATTTACTATATTTAATAAGTCGCAATTAAGATGATTAAGACTTCTATTCACCATATACTGGGTGGTTGGTAACTGGTGGCACAAGCGGAAAGGGGGTGATTCTACGCGAAAAAAGAAGTCGAAAATATAGAATAAATATTTTTCGTTTGAGGCTTTGTTTTCGAGAAAATCGACTTTGAATTTTCGCTCGGTACGCGTGCACTTTATCACGTCTCGTTATAACGGATCTCACTGTAGATCGTTGTCTCGATGGATATTATCGCAGTTTAAGTTTGTTTTTGCCGTAACGGTAGATTATGAATACATAATGAAATAATATGAAGTATCATAAAGAATAATAAGAATCATAAAGTTTATTATTACAAAAATGGCTGAGAATGTTGCCCATTCTGCCGAACACATAGTTCTGCTCTTCTAATTAAATTTCTATGAACACTTTCTAACGTATTCGATTGTTTTAAAGTATGAAAGGCTACAATAATCTTTTCTTTCAATTGCTCGCAACTTGCGATTTCTTCAGGATAGACAATTGATTTAATATGGCTCCATAAATAAAAATCAAGCCAAGTTAAGTATGTCAATTTTTCACTAAGTATATCGTTTGCAATAAGTGTCTTCTAACTTCTAAATACCTTTCCGGGCTGGTTTCGAATTTTACTATCAAAATCACCATGATCTTGTTACAAAGCTAACGACATTTCACAGAATTTCGTATAACGCGCATAACAATTTATAAAAGAAATTCGACGAAAGTACGCAATATACTTTCGCAAGTCACTATCCTTTTTATTTTTATTCATTTTATCTCTATGTTTGTTGTTGTTTTATGATTGCAGAATACCAAAAGGGAATAAGAAACGGAAGGATGTCGTCGAATATAATCGCTGTGGTCGTTCTAATTTCGATTACGGGCACGTGGTTGCAAAATAGCTGTGTCGCAGAGCTTTATACCGCGTTAGCGGACATGGAAGAGCTGCTTGAGACGGAGGCGGTACTCATCGACACGCTAAACGGCTACATTAAAGCACAGGAAGAACGTCTGGCCACTCTGAGAAAGTGAGTTTTACAACTGTGATTAGCCCACGGGTTTGGTTATGCTCGAGGATGTTTAACGAGCTCGTTACACGCCGGTTATGCCACACGAAACGACGACGATCGTCTCTTCGCGAAACATACACTTTTAGAACATCGTTAGACGACCATACGAGCAACTATATGGTATATCATGTCGGTGATTAACTTCCTTATTGGTCATGCGCCTCGAGCTTTGAACTCGATGCTATTGTGCTTCCGCCTATTGTCAATTATTGAGAATATTTTATTTCTTGTACTTGAAGATTCGGTCTTGCAATGTAGACTTCGAAAATGGTTTCACGTACTAAAATTCGCGTAGCGTAAAGAAATTGGTGTATTTCGAAATTTGAAATTTTATGTTTCTCACAATTGGTCCACGAGTTTCCAACAATTTTCAATACCGAAAGTTTCATTCAACTTCTTGTATTGTAGGCGTGTTTCAAAAGTTACAAACGAGATTTTCAGAAAGTTTACACAATATAAAGTTTATTTAATAAACACGTAATGTTGGCGAAGACTGTAGGAAACAATAGTCCAATATGCTTCTTCTTTTTCTTTCTTTTTCTTTCTTTTTCTTTGTTAGCCCATAACGTTTAATTTGCAGGCAATGAAGCCGCGAAACCGCTGACTATCTATCCGACATTACTAATCGTGGATAATTCCGTTGATTGATAAAAAGAAGTCGTTCATTAGCGAGGCAAACACGCGTCACTATACTAACTGGACTGTAAAATCTTTGATCAGCGTGGTGCGTGATAACTAGGCTGGTATAATCGGAAGATTTAATAGCAGGTTATTAAGCAGCATCGAGAGGGACGTTAAATGGTGAATGCGTATCCGTAAATTTTCGTTGAATCCGGGCCGGGCAATTATACAGTGGTAAGCTCGGTACGGGATTCGACCCAAGGATTATCGGTTATTCCCCTCTATTGGACGATACTCTTAGAAATAGCCCGATATAATTTTACGCCCTGCAATCGTCTACCGTGAAAAGAGCTCGTTCCGCTAACCTTCTATATTTTCTACGACTCGTTCGAAGCCTCGTAATCTTGTCTTTGAAAACTTATCCTGTATTCTTGTTGGTACTCTTATCTTCTTGCTTTCTACTTGCCGTGTAGTATATTTAGCCATGTGAAAAGCATTGAAAGCTATCTCCGATTAAAAGTGGAATTTTGCTGGAAGAACAGGGCTTGTTCGTTATTTCGAAATTGAAGGAAACTGAAATTTTCTCATGCTCTTTGTTCCATTCAAAGTATTTAGTCGCCATTTTGTAACAATTTGTGTAATATAACTTTACTTGAATGGTAAAAAACACGGGCAACTTCAACGATATCTTCCACAACGAGTTTTTCGATTTATATCACGCTGTATCAATTACACAATGGAAAAAGTCAAAGCAGAACATAGCGAAAGAAAGAACATCGTCTTAACCCCCGTCGTTACCTAATTACCATCTCATTATCCCCTAATTACCATTTGGAAGGTACTTGGAAATCCTCCTTCTGTAATCACAATGCAATGCAAAAGATCGAAATAGAAGTAAATCACGTGGTTTCAACAAGCCCTATCGATCAATTATCATATAATTAGTTATCAAGCCCTGTTGCCACCCCATTGCCTAATCACCATATTCCATACCTATCAACGAATCTTCTAATTATATCTTGCTCCGTTAATTACGCGCAACTAAAAGACATTAAAACGAAAGGAAGGAAAAAGACAATAAAAAAAGAGACGACGGAAAAAGGTTTGCTCGAAATTCGAATGGCCGCCGGATACGATAATCGAATGGTGGATACCGTATTCGCGGCACGTCCCGGTCGATTTTTTTCGGGGCTTCGCCCAGACAAAAGCCCGAGCAAGAATATAAAAAAGATTCCCCCTTTCGCGCCTTCTCCACCGAGCCTCCGGCACTCCCAATAATTCCCAAACCCTTCTTCTCTCGTCGCTCGTTTTTATCTTCCCCGGGGTGTGATTTGGCGCGTTGCCCGACTCGATACCGATGCCTTGGCCATTTCGAGGGCAACGGCGAAATAAGAGAACCCGTGGACCCGGACGAAAAACGTTACGAACGTGGCTGCTGGACCGCAGCTTTCTTCCACCCTACCTTTTTCTTTCACCTTCCTCATTCCCTCTCTTATCCTCTTTCTGTTTCTTGCTTTCACTTTCGTTTGCTTTTCTTCCTTTCACTTTCTTCGTTCATCTCTCGAGGCGGTCCGGAGGGATTCGTCCTAGAAACGCGCGACGATTTCGTTCGCACGGCTGCAATATTTCCGAGGCTAGAGCTGTCCCTTTCATTTTTAATCCGGCCACCGTGTAATTACTTTTCGGCAAAATGGATGACGTTATTTTCATCCTCTTCTTCCAGCATGCTGTTTCTTCTCTTTGCGGTCTATCGCCAGGTGGAAGAAAGAGAAGGAGGATATTGGTTGTTTTATAAATTTGAAGCCGTTGGGAACGATTAAACTTCATTCAAGTTACGTTCAATTCTTCTCTACTCTTTTATCACGCTTCTTTGTGCAAGATAATATATCTTCCACAGATAAAGAAAAGCCAATTTTTGGCTTTTTAGTTTAGTTTTTAGTCTTTTTGTATTTTAACAGCGTTCTATTTGTCATATTTGGATGGATTAGCGGGCAAGGGGATTTTTAAATTACGGAAACGTGAGAAATAGTGGAAAGTTTTTGAATTTTTGTTTCGCTTCTGTCTTTATTACATGATATTTCGTTGTATTGCCTCGTATCTTGAAAAATATTTACGCGTAGGAAGCTATAGTAGAAAATATCAAAGGGTTTGCAATTTGAAAACGTTGAAAGCAATCGAAATTTGCGAATTTTTGTTTTCTTCCTATTTCATTTCTTTGTGTTCTTCGATATGTTTTCGGTTGGAAAATCGTGAAAGAAGATATGCTCGCTTTTAAAGTTGAAAATGTTGAAATTTGCAATTGTTTGAAACGAACGTATTTGTAATAGAAATAACCAAATTATAGGAAAAGAATTTTAAGACGAAGTCAGGATATCTGGCTGTAATTTTATCGAAATATTTCATCCTTAAAGTACATAAAATTGAAATATGAAGATCTGCTTTTATTTCAAAAGATAGAAAATCAGTTTTCTACCCTTAAATCTAGAGTTGGAATAGTCTTCGTAAAAGTGTGAAATATATTCATCGTAAAATTAGATCAAATTTTCTAACTGAAAAATAGTATAACAGACCGTTGACGATAAAATGGTGGAAAAGTTTCGTTTCTAAAAAAGGAAGGAAAATCGCAAACGGTGGCTGGATTCACGAAGCTTTTACGGTCTCGCAGTCGTATACGCGTGCGTTCGACAGTCATTCAAACTCTCTAATCGCAATCGAGTCACGTGCCAACCATTCGACTAACATTCGCCAAAATTTCCTTCGAATAACGATTGTTGCTGTCAGTTACATCCCACGAAGGCGAGGCCGAGGGAATCGAAATGCCCGCATTAATAACTAGTTATCACAATGGACTTTACGAAACTCCATTCTAATGGAGTGAACGTTCCTCCTAATTATCCTGAAAACGACGAATTATTGATTTCCCGGAGAAATTCATTGTCGTAACTTTTTAATAGCTCGGCGATATATTATTGGTGAATTAATTAACCTTCAAATAGAAAAATGATCAAAACAGAAAGATCATTATATTCGTTACGGGTATTATTTTTAATAACAAAGAATAATAGAAATTGCGATACGAGCATTTAAACAATCACATTTAATACTATGATTATTACAATGTAATCCGAACACGAAACACACTACGACCATTTAAATCGTCACATTGAATACCATGATTACTACAATTATAATTCGAACATGAAATATACTATGAGCGTTTAAACAATCTGATTCAATACTATTATTACTGCAATTTAATCCAAACATTGAAATACGCGGAAATTAATCTGAAATCCATTATGAACGCGAAAGTTTGCCAGCTGTGTCTGACGTTAAAGGAACGAGCCAAGTTACACGAACCCTTTCTTTCATCACGTACGCTTTAATGTTTACATTTCTCGCGTGGCAGCTTCGCGTAACACGCAAATTTTCTGGACGTTCACGCTGACTCTCCGACAGATTCGGAGAACACGCGTGCAGCCGCGTGTTTGGAGTGGCTTCAGGCAGATTCCGTGCGAGTGGGATGCCCGCCATGTGACTCCATTGCAACCGATCTTCCCTGCATAACCGCTAAGAACACCACGAAGAACGCGATGCCGCGTCGCTCCTTTCAGTAAACCAACACGAAAGTTTACGTTTTTGCGCCCTTTCGCACGTTTCCAAAGTTGCAAGTTCAAATTAATTGAAGTTTTTCACGCGTCCACTCTAGTTTCGATACATTTCTATTATTATTTAATTACTTGACAATTACTTATCGTTACTCTAACAATAAACTAACGAATGAAAAATCTTCGAACGTAGAAAACGGTGGTTTTATTTACGTCGATAGCTTTGTGACATTTCAGCCACATCGAAAAATTGAAACGCGCGAACAACGTATTTCCAAAAAGCAGAACGATCGACCGCGATCCGATTCGGAATCATCCAGGGAATAATTTCGAAAAAAAAAAAAAAAAGAATTGCCCGGAGAACTTGCGCGTTTTTGGCGTGGAGCCAACCGAATAAAAAATATTTAGTCAAGCCTCGAGCAACTTTGCAAATACTATGCATATTTGCGAAACCGCGTGTAGCTATCGAACGTGTTTCCATTTGACTCATCGAAAATATCTGAAACTCTACATAACATTTATAAGGGGAACAATTCGATGAAAAGCGTGACATTCCGAAAAGCCAGAAAATGGCGAACGGATTTCACATTTGATAGGAATTGCACGATGTTTTGTAAATTCGATCGAACATATTATTGCGGCTTGTAAACGAATCTGCATTTTGTAGTGTTTTTTCCCAGGAGACCTGGAAAGCGTTCCGGTAGAAATTTAATCAGGCGTAGATCTATTTACAAGGGAACTTCATTTGCACCCGAACCAATAGTTACACTTCATCCTTGGTTCCATCGAATTTTCTGTTTCTCTTTCATTTCTTCAATTATGCTAATAAAAAATATGCGAACGGTTGAATTGAACGTGAACAAATTGAAAATGAATCGAATGATAAAAAGTGTGACGTTTCGCAAAGCCAGAAAATGGTAAACAGAACTCGCATTTGATACGAATTGCACGATGTTTTGCAAATTCGATCGAACATGTTTTTACGGGTTGTAAAGGAATCTGCACAGTTTTTAGTGTTTTCATTCTCGATTCCATCGAATTTTCTGTTTTTATTCTTGTCTGGTTGGCAAAAATTATGAGAAGTCGTTCGACGTTTATTGGAAAGGAATAAAGAAAGAACTACGCTATTTCTGTTAGTACGTTCGTGAAACCTCCTCGAACTTGTGCAAAATCATGTTGAGACGAGCTTTTGCAATTATTTTCAAAAATATATTCGTAATATTCGTAATGAACAAAAATCATAAAAACATTTTGCAGAAATATTTTATCTTCTATTAATGCAATATTTATGAAGAAATATCTTAAAAATGTCGTGAATACAACGATAAATTTCATCAAAAGGTTTTACTTTTTCTCAGGAAATATCCGCAAAAATATCGCATTCAAAAATATTTAGAAGGATATATTAGATTTGATTATTCGCTACGCGATTATCATTCTATTCAAGAAATCACTTAAAGGAATATTCTTCGTAGAAAGATTCTACTCTATTATCAATAAAAATAAAAAGACGCTACTCAAAATATGTCCTAAACAAAGCAACGAAGCTTAACAAAACAAATTCCATCATCCTCTAAAAACAAAAAACGACCTGTGTAGAACAAAAAACGACGGTTTATAGGAAAAGGTTTTATCATTCTCCAAAAATAGACACCAAAAGCATTGTTCAAAAAATCACGTGAAAAGAGAGGAAGCTTCACGGGAAAAGTTTCGTTTTCTAAGAACAAATACAAAATAGACCAGAAAGAATCTTCGCGAAACAAAGCTACAATTTTCTAAACGCAAAAAAATGAAACTCTACGGGGGGGGGGGGAAGCTCCGTCGTTCTCCAAAAGTAAACATAGCTACACCGTTAAAAAAAATAGGCTTAAAAAAGAAAGGAACCTCCACAAAAGAAAAATCTAAAAAATAACCTAAATGGGAAAGCAAAATTTCACGTACAAAGATCTCGTGGTGCTGCAAAAGAAAAAATAGAAAAAGGGCGATTCAAAAAATTGTGGAAAAAGAAGGCTTCATAAGGAGACGTCCACAAAGAATGCTATTTAAATATTACCTATTTCATAGTCATCTGCTTGACTCAACGAGATATCCTTTCGACGATCAGTTATCGAGCGTTTAACCTCCTAAAACCTCGAGAAGAATTCCCAAGAAAAGATCCTTTCTCCTTTCCGCGACGATCTTCGAATTTCGTCAAGAATCCTCCGAATCCCTTTATCAAAGGATCTGTTCGGCGAATTCTCGTTGACAGTTCGATCGTAAGAAGATCGATAGACGAAGAAGGAGGCGGATCGTTTGATATCCAGAAGGAAATTTCACAGAACGATCAAAAGATAAGTTGGAGGTATATGGCGGTCGGTATTAGCGTGCAAAGTCGAACGCTTCCGATCGTTTCGCGAAGTCACGCGTGAAACTTTCCGACACGAAATTCCGATCGGAACTCGGACGGTTTGCTGGATATTAAACGGGAACGCGTCGTTGCCCGCAACTTTCCAAGGAATCTGTTCTACGTGGCTCGTACCGGAGTCCGCAATTCGAACGCCTTCCAAGCTTCTCGTTGTTTCCGGCCGACTCTAAACTGTTCTTGGCGGATGGTATAAGTATGTTTACGTACGTTCGTATTACATTATGAGTAGATTATAGCTTTTTATATTACATTTATGGAAAGTTTAAAGGTAAAATGATGTACATGGATGGTCGATAGATATAGATAGATAAATGATATATATATAGTATGCATAAAATATCCAAAATACAATAGCTGTTATTAATATTTGGACGCCACTGTATTCGAGAAATTATGGCTCTTAGGTATAACATGTATTTGTTTTTGTTGCGAGATTCTATCTTCCTTTGGACTAATCGCATCTTAGTGTGAATGCACATTGTGCTGCCTATTACGTCCGGGAGAGCATTGGTTTCTCTATGGCCAGTTTACCTGCATCAATCGTATATTTATTAATGTCAATAAATTCTACGAATCTGTGAATTCTTTTTGTTCGCATGCTAGTTTCAAAAGGAACGTACTTGTATTTTTATTATCCTACAACGACTCTGTACGATTGTATCTTTTCGTCTGTGCGGAAAAGGGTTTTTACCTGTAAATCATGATGCGATAGATAAATGAATATTATTGAGAATAAATTTTTCTTGTTATAAATTACGTCACAAAATTGATAAAAAATTCAGCTACTAGATTTTTCCAAAAATTATCGCCGGAGTACCTCCGTGTGCAAACTCGAACCTCTTCGGAGCAACGGCGTTCTGACACCCAGAGCGATCGCGTATCGCGATTTTTATTCCATTTCCATCGCTTATATCAAAAACGTTCGAGCGTGACACGATGTAGTGTCCTCCAAAGAGCTTCGGAGGACCTTTCAGAAACAATCTGCACATTTTCATCTCGATATTGGAAAAAAGGGAGAAGAGAGAGAAAAACAATAATGAAACGTAGCGCGAGATCTCTTCCATCGAATGTCACGGTGAAAATTCACGGCGAAAGACGACAATTATAAACAATCGAAACCAACGTCCAACTATGTCTACGCAAGGTATCTTAATAATCATAGTACAGTCGGCAAGATCGCCATTCGATGTAGAGAAATATGTTGAAAATACAAGATAAAACTTTCCCATGGGACGCTTCGTTTCCAAAAATATTTTGTCCAATATGCGTTTACCAAGTCAATTCTTGACAAAACATGTTCGAAGTTTATTTTTTTAAAGAAGTTTGTTTTACATTTTTAACTTATTTTCGCGCATACATACATTTTAACTAGCCAAATTCACACGCGCCAAACAAATTTTCAATTGAAATTTTATCGAAAACAAAACGCCATATGAAAAGATCTTACTCTTTATTTTCCACTTATTTTTTCACACAGAATCGCTGCCTGGCCGATTATACCATGATTAAGTCCTATAAACATTTTCTAATACGCGTCAATTCGCTCAAATTGATATCGTTGAAGGCACGCGAGCTGCGAAACCGAGCGATTAATACTCGCTTCGAACGAGTTTCGTTCGGGTTCGTGTGAACCGAGTCGTTTACCGCTCGGCCAGAGCTCTGAACGTTTTCTCGAAACTCTGTTTCAACGATATCCTTATCAGAAGCGACGATCGAGCTGCCGACATTGCTCCGTTAAAAAGCTGCAATTAAACGCGACACGATTCCCGCGGGAGCCTTAAATCGGGCGCCCTCGTCGAAATTTGCCTGGGACGTCTCTGTTCAGTCGAGATTTCTCTGGTACGATGACCTAATTCGCCTATGATTATCGATTATTATGGCTGGAAAGTGGGAGGGGACATTGGAGAGGCGATTGGATCTTTATCTTCGAAACGATGTCAGCAATGGAACGAAACAGTTTTCATCTGAATAATACGACGATCGGGGTAACGATACGAGAATTATTGGAATAGGATTTTTATCGCTTATAGCTCGTAGCGAATTAGTGATCGTTCAGTGATACTTCGCCCAGTTCGAATCTTGTTATTGAACTCTATCATTTTAGAGGGAAATAGAGTTTTTATAGTTGGCAGGTATTTTAGATAGAATTTTTTGCGCCATCGTATCTTCTATAGCAGAGCTTCTTTTGTCTGATCTCCATTTATTCAAATGAAATTTCAGTTAACCACTAGCGCGGCAAAGACGAGATATTTTCGTTTCGAATTCGCCGCGTCCAACACGTTGGTAGGCGGTTGTTGCAGAAATAAAAACAACATCGACTGAGATTATTTGTCGAGGTAGTTTCAGATTGCATCGGGTTCCCTGAAATCATCGATATAGTCGCAATATATTTTTTTATAACGCAAGAAAATCAAATAATAAATTTATTTTATTTTAATCATTTCAACCTATATCGTAGAATAGAAAGCGACAGCGAACTTAGTGATATTATTTCGACAGGTATAAAAAGAAAACGACTATTTGCAATAGATAGCGAAGATAACGACAGCGATTGCGATGAAATTGTTTTTCCATTACTGAAGCGGTGTAGAATGACGTCTGGCGATGAGGAAGAAAGTGGCAATGAGAATTGTGAAATTAATCTTATATTTAAAGAATGGATATGGAGACATAGAAAACGAAAGCAAAATATGGCAATATTCACGAATTTCTGGAATAAATATAAAAATTAGGATGAAAAAAAAATAGAAAAAAAGTAGTATGAAATGTCACAGCTTTGCAAATGTTAAATAAAATGCTAACAGAAGACTTTTGGAAAATCGTTCTGATTCCAAGATGAAACTTGCAAATGCAAAAGGTTTGAAGACAATTGGAGGGATGCGAATATAGATAAGATAAATTCTTCTTTTGATTTATGAATTTTAACGTCCTAATTGAAAGAATCAAGTGTTTAATAAATTAATGTTCATGTCTGTGTAAAATTCCTTGCGCAAGTTTCTCGTTTCAAAGTGACGCTAGACAAAGTTGTCAGCGCGAGTGATTAATACCTAATTAGACGAACTTTTAAAATACACATAATAATACCTACAATAAAATTACATACATACTGAAATTCCAATCGTAAAGTAATTAATATACGGAGGAAACGTGCGAATAAACAAATATAAATATGCAGATTATTCTTTCGAATCCGTAATCAAAAACCAATACGACTGAAAGTATAAATGACACGTAGCAAATGACGAATACACGTAACAACATATTGAAATTGTAACCAATATTTAATAGGATTCGAATTATAGCATTACAAATACACAAGACGATATAGTGAACCTTCAATCGAGAATCAATTACGCGTAACAGTACAAAAGAAACGTATACGACACATATTCTTCTGAAAGCGTAAGCAACAGTAAATACGAGTGAAATGGAAAAAGAAATTACAGACAGAGATAATGTCATTCTGAAATTCCAATCGAGAGGCAATTTACAACGGTACAAAAGAAGCAAACACGGAATCAGTTATCGTTTCACTAAACAAAGACCGATCGATCATCGGGATCGTGTAATTACATTAAGGAATTACCGTTTGAATTAAAATAGCGTGCAGCATTCATTTAATTCGGCCGATCGACGATGATCGATTCGAAACACGTCGCGAGATCGCGTGCACATTTATACCAACCCGGCTCGACAAATTTTGCATCGACGAAATTTTCCGGATGTGTCCCGTGGCGGAAGTGGCAGCAGCGGCGGCGGCGGCGGCGACCTGGCTCCCTCGAATTTAATTGAATTGTTGCCCGATCGCAAAATTGCGGTCGCCCCGTTTCACTAGATCGCTTACAAACTATCCGACGGGACTTGATTTCATTCAATTTTCGATATGGACCGTTGAATCAACGAATTTTTCAAAAACACTCTCATCGCGTGTCATCTCTCGCGGTTCCAAGAATTTGTTAAATGCGGGAAAATCGTATGAACAAATTGGATAGTCCGCCGAGAAAATTTGCCATTTTTTTAACTATTCTTATTCTTAAATCGATATTATCGTTAATGAAGTCAATATTGATTTCCTTCAGTTTGATAGACTTTGTTTGTTTCACAGACTTAAATTGACTTCCTTTGACAAACTCTATACATACACATAGCTATTCTAGTAAAAAGTAGATTTCTTCCTACATTTACTTTTGTTCTACCTGCTTTGTGATATTCGTGCAAATTATTATCAACGTGAGTTTATAAGTTACGGAAATTCAAATTTTCTTGAAAGCGCGACTCGCTCCTAATTGGATTTTAAGATTATTCCATCTGTAATTGAGCAAAGTGGCGAATTTATACAATTCCAGGACAACGTATACGTTCGAGGCCCTGTAAAATAATGAAATAGTGTTTGTACCCTAAGCTGGTTTTCTCCGTTCTTCGGCACGACGTTTCAAGAAATAATTGTAGAACTTGAGATGGAATCATCATTACATATACTTATGCATTTTCTTCATATTATTTAATTAAGTATGCAAAGAATATTTAGGTACATATTAGAGAATGTAATCTTCCAGTGTTGCATCTATATGTAACAATATAAACTGCAAAAAGATGCACAAAAAGTCACGATCTACTGATAATAAAAGCAATCAAATTCTACAAACGATACAATAACCTGATCTTCGATCTTCGCAAAACGACGCTTTCAAATTCGAACGAAAATCTGACCTAAGAAAATCGACAATAGAAATATTGGATTGGTAACTAAGTGATTGCGGATTTCGTCATTAGGTGGTTTGACAAAATCCGCAATCACTTAGTTGTCAGCCCAATATAAAACTCCGTATCGTCTCAAGTCGCTCGATAGCTAGAAACATAAGTCTCAAAAATGAAGAAGAAATTTTCGCAAACGCTCTCAAATGATCTCATAATCAGGAGAAGACAATTGGTGTTGCACATCGGTCGCCAAAAATTGACGTATATTTCAGGCGCCAAAATTGCAACCATGAAAGACTAATCGAAACGGTAGTACAATCACGAGTGCGAAAGCCGTGGTGGAAAATCAAAATTCTTTCGGCTTGCGATCGTGCTGGTCGTAGGAAACGCCGCGGGACCGATCGCCTGAACGGAAATCGACGCGTCGCCGTTTATGCATTCCGCGAATTTCGCGTGAACTAACCCCCGGAGAGGCCAGCAGCCAGCGCAGCGGGAGCGTTCGAGCGCGTTTAATTGGAAATTTCGAGCGGCGGGAAAAATTTGACGAGGTAGCTCCGTTCGTTTCGCCCCGTAGATCGATCGCGAATTATTCGCCGATACCGAAACGCCAAGTCAATCCCTCGGCAGGTCAGTTGAAAATTTCCCGAAGCTTGCAAGCTATATCGAACCCGGAAACCCTATACACGCGTTCGATTAAACTCGAACACCGATTCGAATCGCGATAGGGTAACGCGTAACGCAACAACGTGGTCGTCGTTCGATGGAAAAAAGAAAGAATCGAACAAGTTGTTTCTCGTGTACAGCGAATTGAGATCTTGTATTCTGTTCCGGTTTTCTGTTTCCCGAATTTTCTTTTTTTAATGCTTTCACTTTTTTTCTTCGTTACAGTTTTCTATTTTTCTTTTTAATCTTTTTTTTTTGGTGGAAGTTGGACATGGTTTGTTTTAACGATGCCCGTTTGTTTTCCAACGATCGAAATGGCGCGTGAAATTAGTTTAACCCATTAACGCTTTTTCGACTGCACCGGAGTCAGTTCATCGAGTTCCTCTTCCTTGATTTTTTTTAACTTTTTGTTTCACAGGAAATTTCGATCAATGCGATGTGGATTTTGCATTGTTCCTATTGTTTGTTTCTTTTTCGGCTTTGGCGAATAGGAGATTGGTTGGCGAAACGAGGAGAGAGTATAGGGAGAGATTAATTCGCCATCGAATTTTTTACGTTCCAACGTGCTTCCTACGTTTCCCGATTGCTGATGAAAGAATCGCTTGGATTTACGTGAATTCTGATCTTTGAAAGAACATAATTTTCAACAGGACTCGCGTAGAATCTTCTTAATAGAAATTTCATTAGAAAATGATATTAATATTCCGCCACCTAAACGGTTCTCGTTAAATAAAAGAAATATTATCAGGAAACGAGAAAATTTAGAAATTATTTGAAAAATCATTTCAACAAAAACAAACTTATAGGAATAAGCCTTGATAACCTTTAATGAAATTAAGCGATATAGTTGATCACTTTGACTTCTGAAAGACTCAATTGCGAGAGTCAGTCGACGAGTTAACATGCCACGTCGATCAATATGCCGCTTTTCGCCTTTCACGCCTAACGAGTTGTTGGCGATCGAACGAGCAAAAAGAGAGTACGGTGAATACGAAAGCAGGCCCTGTCATTTTTTTCTCCATTTTCAATTTCTAATGGACGAACAGCTGCAATGAGGTCTTCCAAGCTTTGTGATACTTCTTTGATGCGACTGATCGAACGAATCGACAGCAATTTTCATATTCCTCTAACGATTCGATGGCAATGAACATGATTTTCTCGTTTACGTGGAATTTAATGCTATGATACTTTGATGTCAGCTTTTTAAAGGGCATCCCACTCTTCGTTATTCTCTCAAGTACGCATGAAATTTTAATTTAGAACGAACGTTCGCAATGTGATTATAATACTCTTCTACTTGTGTTATTGTACTTGTATTTGTTGTATCCGTTGTCAGAAACACAAGAAATCTTGACGATAAAGATATAACGCGCGTAAATACTTCAAAAGAAATATTATAACTCGTGTCCTGCTAAGAAGCTTGAAACAACTAGCTCTTAAACTTACTCCTTTTGAAACAGCTCTCAGTTTGAACTTATCAGTTGTGAAAATTATATATTATGTTATTCTGTCTTTTTTTTTTTTGTAATAACTAAACCAGACATGAATGCACAACTGTCTATTACAACATTCCAGATTGAATTCAATCGTACATACATCTTGAAGAATTAATGAGAATATTAATCAACAAATATATATAAATAGAATATTAACACTAGAACTACCGATAGTTAACACAAAGCTATTTCTACCAAAACCAGTCAAAATGACTGGTCTTTTAAAAAATACCTAATAATAGAATATTTTTATATTTATTGATTTATTATTTTCTTACAGAAAGAATTCCATGTTATGTAGTATATTTTTGGTATTATTAATCCATCTGCGAACATGATCCCTAAACGAAGGTAATGGCACGTTTATAAAATTGTAGAAACAGTCATTTTGACTGGTGTGGTATTTCTAGTGTTAGCATCTAGCGATCGATCCGGAATTTTCCTGATAACTGATATCGTCATATTGAATGTTACACAGTAAAAATTTTGAAAACGTGTGACAAGTCGTAGAAAACGAGGAAACTGGTTAATTTGGGTTCGATAAACAGATTGTAGGATCCTTTTACACTTCGATAAGTATCAGTCATTTTGACTGGTATTGGTATAAGTAGCCTTGATACAAAGTTATTTTCAGTTTGAATACATAAAAAGCAAAATAAAATTCGTATTATTCTCTTAGTTATCGTTGCAAAAGTCATTACATCATTGCAGGGAAAAAATATTGTTGTTATTTCTGTATTCAGAGGTAGGATCACAATAGCTATTATTTTATTCTTTGGATAAATCTATCACACCGTTCTGAGCCGAAAAACCTTTATTGCACTTTCTTATATGGATTAGAGATAAAAACAAAAGAACATCTTAAACCTATCGATTAAATCTATCGATTGTATCTAGAACTATCTTCTAATTACTATTTATTGTAACTAGCGCATCTGCATATGGATGGCGAGCACTAACTCACGTTGTCATTTTCAACAAATATAACATGAAGTAGGAATTTTAAGATAAAATTGTAAAACCAGTCAATTTGACTGGTGTGGTAGTTGTAATCTTAAACAACAAATCGGAAACTACCGGAACCCCAGAAGGTATTTCTAAAACTAACGTCTCCTGAGCAATTATCTCGTGTTGCCGACTATCATCTTAACTTTAACCCGTAATCGTGTTCTTAGCCCTAAACACGCCAAAAACCAGCCCACAGGCGTCACCTTAAACCGACGCCAGTCTGAAGCAGCCCTAACGTCTCGCCGAATTACCGCCATCCACGGTATCGCGTCTCGCTCGTTAACGTAACTCGTCAACGGGATAATTTTATCGAGTCACAGCGAGGCGTGGGTAGGCAACGACACGCTGACACACGTCGCCAGACAATATCTCCTAGCAAGTGGAATCCAGAGACGCGGTAGTTCGCGACAGAGTTCAACCACGGTCAAACCGGTGTTCACACAGTAACGTGAGCGTGCATTAACATCACGTACAACATATATACACGGTGGTCCGTAATTCGTCGAAATAAGACGAAAATCAGAAATAACAAAGTTACTTTGGAAGCTTCGAGAAAATTCAGATTCGAAATATCGTGTCATCTCATTAATCGATCGTTTCAAATAATCGATGATATCGTTACTATCGACATTTTATAAAATTCGACTAGAAAACTCAAAAGCAAAGGACAAAGAATTCTAAAAATACCGAAAATTTTGTCAATGATCAATCCCTAACAAGATATCTTCTCTTACTTTTATCTAGTAATTTTTATTTGTAGGAATATCGATGAGTTTGTTTTCTCGAGAACGAGGCTTTAAACGAAAAAATTGTATTCTCCATTTTCCATCTACTTTCGTTGTAAAATAACTTGCTATTAATTATTTACTCCTATCTACTTGGAAATTATACAAATCTACGTATACTTGACAAGTTTCCAAACTCGATTTTCTCAAAAATTTTCTTCAAACCTCCAACGCAACTCTGTTATTTTTTATCTTCGTCTGCATCGTATCTCCGTCACTATTTCCTTGCACTATACACTATACATGAATTACGGAGCACCTTGTATAGATATATACGCGTGTGCGCGCGCGTGTTACACGCGGAAGGGCGTCTGGCGTCTCTCCGCGACAATGCCAGGGCTGCGGCTGTCATCGGCGTATCTAGCTTGGCCAATATCACCGTGGCATTAACCCTGGCAATAGCTAGCTGCCTGATAAAATTATCCTTGCCTCCAACGTGTCTTAATTAACCGGCGATTAATCTCAGTCTTAGGGGCTTCTTCGTGATGTGGAATTTATCGTAGCTGATACACCGCGGTTGTAAAATCAAGGAGAAACTAAACTTTACACATTTCCAGTACCGAAACGTATAATAAAATGTGCAGCGCTGATTATCTGCTTTTTCACTTTTAATTTCATTAAAATCGACAACATTCAAATTTTAAAGAAAATAATTTGTAATATAAATAAAACTTGAGTCATTGATTCTTAAATGCTGCCCATTGGTGAAAAATTTAAGAATCCAACAGCCGATATTCCATTGATGCAACGTTTCATTTATAATATTTGTTCGGTTCGTTTACTTAATTAAATTCTTTTATTTTTAACATTTTTGTCAAACATTATTTTGATATTATTGTTAAGGGAAATTTAATATTTTGAATAACTGCGGGGAACGAACACTTTCTCTTTCCTGTTTCCTAAAATAAGAATTGTAGGAAATTAACACGTGAGTCCGACTGTGAATCGAATATTAGACGGTCCAAGGCACTAAAGGCACCTTTGATGTCCCAAAGAGTTCTTCTTTCAAGTCAGACAAGAGAAAGATTTTTCCTTAACCCCTTAAGCGAGAAAAGCGGATCTATCTACCCAGGCAAGTCGATTATATGGTAGCTCGAGCAAATCCGTCCGCTATCGTTGAATACAAAATGTTTAGGGATTCAATTCAAACATGCGCACTTATGTCCACGTTACACACCTGTTCTCGATATATTGCGGCATACATTCTGCATATAATCCTTATACCGGAAGCCATAATATTTCAGGAAATTTTAGATATAAAATCCGCTGTTTCATCGAAGTCGTAACTATTGTTTGAAATAATAGAGATACTCGAGCCAAGCAGAATTATTGGGTCAACAATAGTCAAAAACTACTTTCAAAGACTAAAACAAAGAAGAAAATGTAAGCTATCGAATAATTAAAATACTGTTGGAGAATACCGAAACAAAGAATTTCCGATATATTACGTGCCACAATATCGTAAAATATCACTATCCATCGTGACATAACGAACGACATATGAAAATTCTTTCCCCTCGTAAGAAATTGTAAGAATCCAGCAAGAATTCTTAAAATTCAGCGCAAGAGAATTCTTCGAAATTTTAAACCCGCTTTAATTAGAATAAAATCCACCTTGAGAACCATCTAAGCTCCCCAAAGCTCTCTCACCAAATATTTATAACATTCTTCTTCCTTCTTTTTTTTTCTCGCTGCGTCACGATGAAAAGTTCACGAAAAGACGTTATCCAATTTTTGCAGGCCGTCTATTGGGGCGCTGGCGCTGGTAAAAATTTCAATTAGCGGCGAAATTGCCCTAGGCACCGCTCGCGAACCGGTCCTCGTCTCTGTATCGCGATAAGCACGATGCAATTAGGAAAAAGTTGCTTGGACAAGCCGGGAAGTTGATCTCGTTCGACGCTACACCACGAGACCAGATTAGGGTGGGACGTTTTCGAAAGAAACACCGACTAATTGGCTTTAGTCGTGGAAGGGTAGATAGGATTTCTTGGTCCCGGAAAATGTTAAGTCATTTACGCGAATTAGCGGACGCTACCTTCGTATCTACTTCGTACGACATCTATTAATTGTTGTATGATATAACTTATGATCGAGTTGAAAAAAAAATAAAAGAGCAAATTACTCGTCGTGGCTATAACAATGTACGTTATAATAAATGTAATAACAAGAAACAATTCTGTCGGAGAAAATACAGAAGAATCAATTGGAAGAATATAAAAAAGATATTGAGAATTAACGGAAGAGAAATTGAAAATTATTACTGCATTTGTAGGAAAAATAAAGTGTTATGAAACATTGAATAAAGAAATCAATCAGAGATTCGTTAGATGTTTGGTATTGTTTTAGAATTATTAATCGGAAGAATTAAAAAAAGGAACTATCGCTAGCTAATTTCTAGTGAAAAGAACAACGCGATAAATAACATTAATCGAAGGAACATTGAAGGAGCATTCCGTGCCAACAATTTATTATCTAAAGCAATTAGGAGAAATATTTTACAGATAAAGAACGGTCGCTCCCTTCGTAAGAAGAACAAGGTAATAAACATTAATTAGAGAAACCAAGAGACACATTCCACGATAATTACTCGACACATCCAGCCTAGGATTACCAAAAAAAAAAAAAAAATGCCACTTAACACGGTCCCTCCAACCGCGCGTCCTATTTCGCTCGGCGAACAATTCGAATCGAAAACCATCAAACGGCACTTCATCAGAACGCACCCGCCGATCGTTTAAACGGTAGCGACGAAAAAGCTGGAAACAATACTCGTGATCGTTAATGGCGAAAGTTCATCGTCCCGACCGCTACCCTCTCGAAAATTTGTTAGCCGACTGCAGCGTCGGCCCCGGCTAAATTGTTACGTTATAATCGACTTCCGGCGGCGACGATCCATCGCGTGGTTGGTTAAACGCTCGGAAAACCAACGGCCAACGAGCCACGAAAATTATCGTGCCGATCTTGCGCGACAACGTCGGAAATAGAGCCATATATTGACCATGGCAAGACGACCTCGATACGAATTGCACATGCTGTTAACGCGATACGTTTAGAATTTAGAGGAACAAAGCAGCCATGGCCGAATCGAATTCGTATTTATACGGCGACCAACCACCCATGAAAATTAAAGATCTTTCTACGTAGAACTGACTGGCAGAAATGTATGATTATGGTCTTTGGATTTTTACGTCGAACGAAAAATTGTATGTTGCATGGTACCATTGCGACGATAACTATGGCGACCTAGTTTCATGGGTATAAATATGGATGGAAGAGGAGTAGAGTCGCAGATCTGTATACACGGTGTCTTTAGAGAAAATCATACTCAGTATCAGTATATCGTGTTTCCAGTAGTGGTACTCTGTTGTTACGACATATTTTACGTTTTATTTGAATTTTAAAGTATAAAACTGGCAAATGATATTATACATACAAGTATAACATTTGTAGCATGATATTTGGTATTTGAGAGTTTTTAGCTGCAATATTTATATTCGTATTAATTAAAAATAATTGTTTGTATTGCAAGAATTTATACGGTGTAACCTTCGTGTTACAGTAGCCTGTTGTCTTTACGAAATGACGGGATAAGCAAAGTGAAATAAAAAATGTATAAATAATGAAAAATGTCGTAGAAAATCTAGAATTTGTTACAAAATACTGTACAAAAAGAAGAGTCTTTAATTATTAATTGCAGCTATCGATATTATTATCCGTTCTTGTAATTAAACAATAGTAAACAGTTTTATGAATATGTAAAGCAAGGAACGTATGGAAAAATTTCATACAACGAATGTCGTGAAAGAAATAATTAAAAAACGACGATATTTGACGTTTACGTTGTTATCCATTCTTGCAATTAAATAAATACGAAATATTGCCGTTCTTAACAATTTCCTCCATAACGTTCATCACATTAAACTTCTCCATTAATTTCTTGCGTTACATTGATAAAATACCTGTCCACTAAAAAGCGATACAAGAAGTTTATCTTCTTCGTAGAGATCCTGTGTAATACTCGAGCCATGGCGCAATAAGAACGACGACACACCGTTGGAGAACGATATTAATACTACCCTATAATATTTCATCGTTTTACCTCAGAGTTCAACACTGAGTAGTATCGTATTGGCTGAGAACCACGAGACCTATTGGCTCCTTCGAACGACGAGCTGAAACACACGATAGTACTCGTGTCTTTTGTGCAAAGTGTACATAACGCGTGGATCTACACGATGTTCATGGCACAAGTATTAGCATGCAAGGAGAGATCGCGTAGTAATACGTCTTCGCCGTATTGATCGTCGCATAATTCCGGATATCGCTGGGACGTTGTGATAATATGTGATTATAGGCAAGTTAATGTCGGTGAATCTGTTAATGTAGTGGTACATTGTTTGCTCAATAATGGATTTCACGTTGATTATAGTAACTTGTTTGGCGCATGTCGAGTTCCATGTACTCAGATAATAATATATTGTATAATCTATTAACCGTATTCTAAAATTTTTAATGTTGAAGGAATCATTTATAGAAAAACAATCTTTATACTCAATATGTCGTTAACCAATTCCACACCAAGAAGTATATCTTTCCATTTGATTTTGTAATTAAATATGTTTTCCTCATCGCCAACAGAAATGGACTTATCATATTTCTCCTATAGGATCTTCAATAGCTTTTATATTAATATTAAAGCGTTCGAGTTATCATAGAAAGAAAAATACTGTTTTAGTGGATCGTTAGTAAGTTGATATTATTGAGGATATTAATGTAATGGTATGTTTTATAGACAGTCTGGTCTCAAATTAAAAGCTTAAGTGGTGGCATCCATTAGTGCAGTGACACTCAGAATGTATTATATACTACAGAGAAAGAACTGAGTCGAAAATATGAGTAGATGACGCGATCCTAATTAAGCTTCCGAAGGTTTCTTGAATTTATATCAATTCATGCATCGGCAGGATAATACGTACAAACATTAACCTCTGACCTGTTTTTGTTTATTTATCTGTTAATCTACTTCTTATCAGGGAAATCAAGTGATGCATCAACTGCATAATTAGTATACAACACGCGTATATAAATTAAGATCGATGAAATCCATGAAGGGGACAAAATAAATAAATAAAAATTAACTGAAGAGTAATAATATATCATAAATAGACAAACAAGATGGATATGTAACACAAATTCAGGAAAAAATAATATGTAATAAGAAGGAATATATTCATCTCATTAAAGAAGAGTTGGCTCTAGTGTCACTACGATGTACTTGCTAGCAACCAGGTACTTTTCCAGGTTAAGTATCACTCGTCGTTTTACAAGTGCATGGTGTCCAAAGTTGGACCAACTATCTCTTGCTCGAATACTTGACAAGGATGACGTTCATCCAGTGGTCAATCAATAGTTAGTAGTGGTCTGTTTTCATATGTAAATAATGATCTATTATCTCCAAATTTTTTCTACAATTATTTTTAACGACTACCTAACCAGCCTGGTCGTTTCTGAACATACTTATTCTACTTCAATTATCGACTTTCGTACATAGCATCCGTTTTGGCTACCGGCTCTTTTCCAGGAAACTCGAATCTATTCCTACGTCTTCGATTTCTACAGATCTACAGTGATCTACATATAGAGTAGTACCTGATGCGAAGAGTGTTCTCCTAATGATTATTTCTTTTTTCTTTTTTTTTTCAAAATGACAATCTTACTATTGTGGATGTTCCTAGGAGTACAGTTCCCATTTTAAGATTCTATAGAACTGTTTTCATGGACAGTAACCATTTCGAATTTTATGGTAGGAAATAGTATATCACTCTCATTAGCTTACCTTCAACAGTGTTTCCCTGGGGTATACTTTATTGTCATGGAAAGTTTCCACATTTAAGGAAACAATCTCCTTGCAAGGAAAGATTCTGTGAAAAATCTTATCATAACAAGAGAATCCAGATGTTCTCAGGAATGAAAAATTCCAAGCATAAGAGAAAGTGTAATGACATAAAAAAGAGAGAAAAAAGGCAGCGTAGCAACGACAAAGCAGTGCATGAACACCAAAACAAAAAACAAAAGAACAAACGGAAAAAAAGACAAGTTACATAAAGGATTTAAGAACGGAATTAGTATAATAGAAACAAACCAGTATAAGAGCGGTTAAAAAGAAAGCTACAAAAACAGCGCAGAGGAAACAATATTTATACATCAGAAATAAGAGAGTATCATAAAAATATCAGAAGAAGAACGTTATGTTAAAGTATGAAGGAATATATTTTTCATAAAGGAATATCAACAGAACTTCAGAGAATTCAAAAAAAGCAATATGATAGAAAGAAAAAAAGAATAACAGCCAGACAAAAAACAGTTTTCTAGTGTCATGTTTTTAACTACCTCGAGTAGCCCAAGACACTTGGCCAACCCAAAAAAAATGTTTCTGTAATGTAATCAAAAGTAATGAGTAAACTGTAGGCAAAATATGTGTGCGATACACTCCAGCAAATGAAATTAAAAAATTACTATGTACCCAAGGGAAAGAACAAGGAAAGATAAATTCTCGGCGCTCGGTCGACTTGTCGTCCCACCGCGGCCGACAGAGTAAGAATATCGCTGGAATTCCGCCGATGCCCTCGGCGATACACCACCTTGTTAGAGGGAAATTGAGTTTAACTACGAGTGCTCATTCGCTTGCTCCCTTCTTGTCTCATTTGTCCTCACCCTCTTTCTTCCTTCACTCTTTATCGCGCATAAGTCATCGCACGTGTTATATCAGAAACAACTTATATCGATGCTAACAGAACTTAATAACAATTAAACTTTTGTGCAATTTTGCAAATAAGATAAAACAAAAAAATATATGGAATACAGATAATATATAAAATGTCCAAAATGTAGTAGATAGGTATTTACAATATTTAATAGACAAAACAAATTTTTATTCAAATCCTATTCTTTTATTTCCGCTCATAGAAATATGAATTTGGACAAAAATCCGTAGTCTAATAATAATAATTAATAATGAACGATATTAATAACAGTGGGTATAGACGATTTATTTCCCAAGGTTTTTCTTTTTCATGGTAATCGATTGAAAGACAAATTGTAATAAAAATGTTTCAAATCGCTCTACCGGATAATAAATATACTGTTATTAGGGTAAACATGGAAAAACGTATTACGCAAGTATCGCTCTGGTATTTAATTCTATCACATTTTTGTTGATTTCTTGTCTTTTATTTGCATTTAATTACGGGAAGCTCCGAAAGATATATATTTCAAAATTAAATCAGTATTTTAATAAACTGGGTAAAGAAAAATCGAAAAACATTCGTACGGAGAGATATTTTATAAAATTCCACGATACGAGCCAATTATCACTCGAAAAAAAACAAAAATCTGTACAATACCAACATATAATACTACAAAAATAATTGTATCAAAATACATCCTCTCAAAAACGAGACATGTAACCAATTAGCAACAACCAAACAGATTCGACATTTCTATCTACCGAACACTCCAGTTGCAATAATTATTGACTACGATTGAAATTAAAATCTACGAGTTTACATTTCCGCAAACAATACGTCGTTAGAGAAGGATCGGGGTAGCAATTACGATAGAAATTGCTTTTAAGAAAATTTATCCTTTTTTCTTTTTTATTTATAGGACTACCTAGCCGATATGGCAATCAGAGTAGTCCTTAATTACAGAAATAAAAGCAAACGAAACGGCTTTGTTTGGTCCCGTATTCATGCGACGCGCGAAACGGAAGCGACGAGCTTTTCAAAAGAATCCACGAACCGCTTTTCGCCTCCCTTTTCAGCCATTGGAGGGTCGTCGGTGACCATTTGGCTCTTGCAGCCCGCGAATATGAATCGCCCAGACAAACTAGTGTCACTTGTCTAGAAACTGGTTTGCTTTATTCCCAGGCATTCGCACGAATACACACTACCATTCCGTAAGTCAAACACCTGCTAGTTCCGGAGGAAATGTTTATTCAGACAAGCTTTCGGTAAGATCTCAGAAATATAGTATGATATAATTTCCTTTCATAATGAAAATATGAATTGAGTATTAAATATAGCACACATTTATGTGAAATGTCAGTATTTAACGAAAAAAAAAGAATATTTTGTTGATGAAAGTCATACTTCTAGTTTTATTATTTAGTAACAGAAGCGATTAATTTTTCATTATTCGACCGGTAATAATGATTATTACTTCTGATAAGATATATTTACGACAAGAATTTTTTTGAATATTCGTCGTAATCTTTGAATAGGATCGCCTTAGTACTACGTGAAAAGGGAATTGAAAGATTCATCCAAGGCTACGTGGAACTAATAAAAAATATATTTCTATAATATATCGGTACTTGTAGTGTCGTAACATAAGTTGCACAGTCTCCACACAGATGCATCTCTGACAAACAGATAAGATCAAATGATAAAGAAACAATACAATCTATAATAAGCAGATTTTCAAAGACACATCCTAAAACTAAGAGCAGACTCCAATCTATTAGTAACAGTTGGTTAATTTCTTAAATCTATTCACAGAAAGATAGACACTCTAAGGATTAGTAATCCCAAACACCGACACAGTGATATACATGTATATATATACATATGTACATTCATATGTATATGTATTCACATGTATATATATATATATATATATGTACATTCAAAACATCGTAGCTAATCATTCAATTAACCCTTTTAATCCAACATTGGTACATCGCACCGATCCACAAATTCTCAACATCTCATTCATTATAACAACGTTATACCATGAATAATAAAACCATCATCGTTTAAAAAAATCACTCATATAAATCAACAATGCACCGTAAAGTCAATTTTTCTCTTTCAATGCAATAAGATTATGGGGAGAGAAGGGGGGGGGGGAGGAAAAGAAAATCTAAAACATTTAAAGTCAGGTCGGTACTATTAAGAATGACGACGCACAACAACCAGATCGTTCGACTTCAACTCGGCATTCCTGCCGACCTTACGCAGGGTAAAAGGGATAATGGAACATCGAATACATCATTGGAACCGCCACGTACTCCACCAGACAAAGGCCTCTGGGTACAAACTCCCTCGCTAATGGGTTCAGCGGTGTAATCAACGGAAGCTCGGGTACCAGACTCAAATGATACTTCAGAGTTTCCCTGTCGATGCCTTTTAAATCAGCTATCTCCAGGTATCTTTGCCAGAGCTTCCTGCAGGAACCAATGGTGAACAGAGCAACAGGATCGCCCACCACTGCTACCAGACATTTAGCCCGTGTCATAGCAGTGTTCAGAAGTCTGGGATTGGTTAAGAATCCATAGTCCTTCACGTTCCTCTCCGCGGAGTATCGACAGCAGTGCCGGGTACGCACCGTGCTGATAAATACAGCGGTGAACTGCTTTCCCTGAACGTTTAACACTCTCTCCACCGACACGTCCGTCATCCTGCGTTCCCTCAGTTCCGCGCGAATCCTCTGCACCTGCTCCGCGTAATAGACGAGCACACCGATTGACTTCTCACCATAGATACCCCAACGATCCGTTGGCCAATTGTTACGCAGCTCCTGCACGCGGTTAACCAGCTCGAATACTTCGCCCATATTCGCGTATCCTGTCGACTGGATGTTCTAATAGGAAAGAAAAACAGAGTTACGTTGAACGAAGAGTTCCATCGGTGTGAATTCTTGGTAGGATCGTTGATTTAAAGTGATGAGACCAAGGTTGGAGTGATGGAGAGCAGTGATGGTTCTATGGGAGCGTTGTGTCATATCGCGCTGACCGAGAGGTGTTACGAGCATCAGTGGGTATCCGGGACAATGGTGAAGATGAAGCAACAGGTATCTGTGGTTGGATCAGGAAATACATGGTTTGTTACGGATTTGATGTGTTATATCTGAACGCTTAAGATACGTGTTGCAATGGAATTTGATGTGTAAACAGAAAACAAATTCTTCCAATGAAGATAATAATAGTTTGAAGCAACAATAGGTGCAGGTTTTAATTATAGGTAGAATGCAAGCGTAAATTATCACATTCATTCCATTATGTAACACTCATTCTTGCAAACAGAAAATGTACTATATTCCAACGATTATTCTATCTTCAAGATTCTCTTGACGGTAAACGTACCTGCACTTCCACGCCATTAACAGCATAAAAGGTTAAAGGCTTTAACGTGGGGTGCTGTATTATCTCTATGTGTGTTTGGTTAGCAGACTTGACGATTCCGTCGTAGAACATCTCCGAGGTAAATTTAATGATGTCCTCGTGAGCACGATAATTCTGATGCAGGTGAATCCGGCATGGATGAGTTTGTGGGTACATTCCATAGATCCTTTCTAATAAACTTATACCCAGACCCCGTTCGCTGGCCAGATCACTATATATTTCTGGCGCAAGTTGCATCTGATCGCCGGCCAGAACTAAGCGAGTTTGTGGGGTAGCTAAGGCTAAAGGTATGAGGACTTCGCATTCTAATGCTTGAGCAGCCTCATCGATCACTATATGCGTGAACAATAGATTTAAGCTGGTTAGAGAGCTAGACGTGGCCAAAGTGGTCACGATCAAACCGCAGTCTCTAAGGTCTTCCTCTGTCGGATTGCGGAAGGTACCGTTCTGTTTCATCAAACTGTATTCCTGAACCACTGGATGTACCTGAAATGGGGGAATGAAAGCAGAAGGGGAACTCTTCGATCAAGGAAATTTGTTTCTTCTGGGCAGACGTACCGTGTTCCTGGATCTACCTTCGTAATAGATTCTGACTGGTTTCAATCGTGGATTATTTTCATATTTATACCAAACGTCGAAGAATTCTTTGACATAAATATCTGCCGCGCTGTTGCTGTGTGTACAGAGCAGGATTTTATATTCTGAGTTCTTTGTCAGCAAAAATCGTAGCGCCTGAGCAATAGTAAACGTTTTCCCAGTTCCAAATGGTCCTAGTAGCAAGATCGGTGGCATGGAGATATTAGTAGAGGCTGTTATTACCGCCAATGCCTTTTCCTGTTCTTCGTTCAACAAAGAAAATCCGAAACTGCTCGCGTTTGTGCCTAACAAATTTAGAAAACTACTTTCTTCCATATTTTTATGAGCTTTGTTTAGAAATACTAGGCCAATGTCGGGCAAACTATCCACGCTCCTGTGCCACTCGCAGAAAGGCAACCGGTTCAATAGGAATTGAACTTGCACGTTTACATACGTATTGGCTGTCAAGTTTAACGCGTGCACACACTCTTTCGACAATCTAACGTACACTGCGTGCGTGCACTTATCCTCTATATACGCTTCGTATATTACGTTCGACGATTGTGCTAAGCTCCTCAAGAGTACTTTATTGCAACCTCTCAGGAACAGCCTGCCGCTTTTCGTATCTTCTGAGATTCTGCGCCTTAGCGGCAGCTGTGGTAAAAAATTCATCATATATTCAATTTTTTGTATGCACACAAAATCGAGAAAGTGCGGGACAACTGTACTAAACAAAATGCGAATTTATATGTACTTGTGAAACTAGGAGTAATTGTAGATTATTGTTTAAAGTATCAGAAGATTATAGAAAGAGAAAAAAGGTACAATTGTTAGAAGGAACCACACCTGAGCAAAGAGTTCACCCGGTGGTGCATATTTGGCAATGGTGGATCCATCACCTGCAGAATTCAAATTGTAGTAACTATGAAGACGCATGTAGCAGATTTCATTATATCTAGCTATCTGTTCGTGTCGAGCTAGCTCTTCCACCGTGATTAACTCGTGAAGACGACCTCTATAATTTTCTGGAGTTAAACGATCGTCCGTGAGAGATTCTTGAGTCAAGAAAAAATTGCTTCTATTTGGATATGGATACATCATGGACAGTTTGTCCTCCTTTGGGTCTTTCGTTGATACAAAAGGTGAATCAAACCAGCAAATCCGGCATGTTTCACTATTCCATGTCTTTGGATTCTGTGAGAATTGATAATTGGTCGCTTCGTCAATCCTGGTAAAGTCTTCGGTTGGCATAGAATCCATGCAAATCTTTTGAATTATCACTGGATACTCTCCAAAGTAAAACATGACATTCTGGCGATACGTGCCATATTTATTGGCAGTAAAGCAAATTTTGACTAAATAATGCTTTTCCTTTAGTGAATTTTCGTTTACATTTGAATTGTCCAACTCTGAATTGTACCATTCCTGGCCATTCGTAATTCCAATATTAATAGTACCGCGCATAACAGATTTCAATGCAAAATTTCTGCGATTCTGATCCAAGGTTAGTGCTACTCTTTGTAATTGTTTACCTAAATGAATGCAACAAACCCTTTGACAATTACTATACCAGAAAGAAATCCCAATGCTACATCTCACTCCATAAACTATCAACACAATTACTCCATAATGACGTTTACTGATCCTTTGATAATTATTACTTAATATCATCAATATTATTTTATTACCAATATTATCAATAGGTTGTCAATCAAGTTTTCACATTAATACAAACAATTGACCAACGACAAACAATTTTTAAAAAATATGAATGTAAACACTACTAGAAAACAACACTTACCGTTCGTCATGATCTCAAAGTCCCAACAGAAAATTACACTGTTAATGGTCGAACGGCAACAGAGACTCTTATTAGGGAAAATTAACACATTGTTTGTATCCTTGCACGTTATTATCGTCTCAGGATTCTCCGATTTCACCCAGTCGTGCTGTACCTTCTCGGCGAAGCCGGAAGGAAAGTGGGTCTTAACCTCTCCGTTCATTCGATATAAGTGATCAACCATGTTTGCGGATAGAAATTCCGCATAATTTCCACTAAATTCCGATACCCGTAACTACATCGTATCGCGATGCACGATTTTTCGTATTTTCGAAGCAACAAATACACTTATTTCACCACGCATTCCCGCTATAATTCTCTCCGTACAATGCACAACGCTTTTCACTGATGGACGATGGATTACTTATACATACTGCGCATGCGTAAGCTGTGTAATATCGCGGCGCAATCATCGCCATCTGGCGACCGTTAACGCACTCGCAAGCTTGAATAAGTGACATTACCGATAACGGAGTGAACGAGTTCAGTAATCTCAATTTTATTTATTACATATTTAAATCTACTGTATTATTAATTTTTGTCGTGTTATTATTAATATTTGCGATAGTTATTATTTAAATCAATTATAACGAAAAAAAATTATGTTGAAGAATGAAATAATGAACCAAAATAATTCTGATATATATAGAAAGTTGTTAGCTATCACAATTTACATTACAACGAAGTATTTAATTCAATATTTCTATCTCCAAACTCGCTGTTTCTTGTTCTTCCATAGAATACATAAATCGATAGATATCCTATTACACGAAAATTAAAACACAAAAAGAAAACAAACTTTCTTTAATCTCTGCCCTATAACTTTTACCTTTCGCTCGTCTTCCATCGTGTTGACCGCGAGATTAAACTAGAAATCCGTGAGAGTCACGATCCCAGAGGGCAGTCGAGACAAATAAACAACCCGATGAAGAACGGTCAAACTTCAACCGAGGGGAACAGCCAGTCTCTCTCTCCCTTCGCCTCTCCACGCAATCTCGTGGAAATTCCAGAGAAGGTTCTCATGCAAATCGTGCAACGCTATCGAACCACCGGAAGTGGCTAAATGACGATCGCCATTATCCAGCGGCCTGGCGAAGGCTTTCGAGAGATAGAGAGCCAAGGAAGGAAAAGGACGAATATACAATGAGAGAGAGAGAGGAGTAGGGATGGTTGAAGAGTCTCCACGAGAGGAGTGAAATGCCAGAACCAGAGGAGTGGGATCGCGGTTAGCCCCAACTGGCTTGAAAGCTTTCGAATCGTCGACCATTTCGTGCGTTGCTCCAGGTATTCCCTTGATACCAAGCTATTCCATTTACCTCGACGCCTGAACCATGGCGTGGAGGTGGATGAAAAAATGTTATTGGAATCTGACAGTCACGGTAGCTGACCAGTTTCCAACGCGAGATAAACTATTTGTCTGTTTTCGAACTTTCCCCGAGGGAAATCTAATGCGATGTTCGATGGCACTGTATCCTCCATAGAGTACTATAGACGTTGCGTATGGGTGTGGGTGGCCGTGGACGGCTGCTTTTAATGGTGTCCGAGAGGCTCCTGCAAAACTAGGGTTATTTTTTTCCACCACATGAATATACCGATACGGGATGGTTTTTGTTAGGGGAGATGTGTAGTCGACGTTCCGCTCCAGGAATGTCGAGTAGATCCTTTAAACGTCTATTGTGGGATAGGTTATTGTTATTAGTTTCCTAGTTCGGTCTGGGGTTTAGTAATGTTATGATGATTTTTTAGCGAGAGAATGAACATGCTATTTGCGGATATTTAACTTGAAAATATTTTTACCGTTGCTGTTGATTTAATATAGATAATTTATTGTTATTAGACTGTTGATTCAGTCTAGGCTTGATAATTGTAAGTAGAGAATTTTTAACGAATCAAAAAATGTAATATGTACAGTTTTCGTTCTAATAAAGATAATTTATGACACTATACACAATTACGATACTTTTATTCATTGTAAAGGAGCAGGAATTTTTATGACAGAAAACCTGTATGTTTCATGGAGAATTGATTTTTTTAACGATAAAAAAAACACGATGGGTTTGAAGATGATCGATATGACGTAGCATTAAAATATTATGTCGCAACATACATTCGTTCTATTTGCCTTGTTTGTAAGTAAAGATAAAAACAGAACGAATGTATATTTACGTTAGAATTTAATTTATATATGTTTCTTGTAACACAACGTTTGCTTTGAGCAAAGAAGCGCGACAAGTGACACGCCTAAAGAAGTGGACAGCCAAAGAAATTAATACGCGAAGTAAATTGCACGGTAATGAAACCTATTTACGTTTCCGCTAATGAAACTCTCGTTAACTAAAGTGATTGTGAAAGGTACCTTTTGAAAGAAAAAAAAAGGCTTCAGCCATAACAGGTCATCCTCGGTCAAAGGAAATTTCCACAGAAACAGAGGAAAGAAACGAGAGGAAAAACAGACAATGAACATTTACCGGGACTTCAGTTCATCAGGAAATATTTTCATTCACCGCGCTTCCGTTAACGAACCTCAAGATTATTAAGCTCAACGCGGCCCTCAAACGCGGCAGGACAAAAGCGCTTAAGCTTGTGTCGCTTTCATCAACTACCCTCCGTTCCAGTAGTCGCAATACGAAAAAGAAGAGAGAGAGAGAGAGAGAAAACATCTACTGGAGAATACCTCTTCAAGTTCTTTCACTAAATCAAAAAAGAAAGAAACGGAAATAGAATAAACTAAAAAAAAAATCTAAAGAAATAAAAGAAAAGGGTTATCTGGATAGAACAATATAACGAGCCCAATATTATGCAAGTCGATGACAAACTGGGGTAGCAAAACCCGCGGTTCGCAGCAGGAACAAAAACCCCTTATCTCGAGAATGTCGCGTATACCTGGTTGCTTTATATCACCCGAATCGCCATGACATTCGTAGTAAGAGCGATAGGAAGATTAAAACAGAAGAAGAAGTAGAGGAACCTGTCCTTTTCTCGACGATGAATTCATCCGCAGTTCGCGATTAAAATGACGAACGCGACGAGATAACGGGAGACCTCGATAAAAAGGAACTAGCAAGCTTCTCGTCGTGGATCTGACATTTTTCACAAGAGGAGAAAAAAGTAGGGGCAGGGGACAAACTCGAAAAGAACGAATAAAAAGGAGAGAAGCATTCAGGCGGCAAGAATACAGTGCTGAAAGAGCGGGTTCGTTGTAACAGGGTAGAAAACAAGATAAAGGTTGTCGAGGGTGTGGGAATGCGAAAGAAACGCGCAAGCTGCGGGGACGAGGTTCGATCGCACGCATATATCGCTAATTAAAATCTGTCGCCTAGTCCATGACCGTCCTAGGGTGAAAAGAAATGGAGAAAGGCAACAAAATTGAGTGGGTTGGATGGTCCAGCGTCATTGGATACGAGGGAATCGTGGATATAACGGGGTGTAGGGGGAGAAAAGGGTGCAAGTAACGGGCGAAAACGTCGAAATCGCGCTAACGAGAGGATTCGTTATATCGGACGTAGGCGGAATATAAAGAACTGTCGTTATCGCGCCTCCGACGTGTCCCTCGAATACGCTGCGAACGAATATGTGCTCGCCAGGACTTGGTCAGTTTTTTAATCGAGTTTTTGCACTCTTTTCCGACTTATCTCGAGAGATATTATACAAACGCCTGGGTTTCAGTTATTAGAAAACGTTTTTTGCGCTTCCGTCTGCGCTGACGCGTATGAGGAGAAATGCACAATTGTTGATGCGTGGCATTGTTTCGCAAGAAAATTCAATTTTGAAGATCACGGGTGGAAAAAGAGAAGCTTGGGTGTAAATAGAATTAAGTATGCTAATAGGAAGATATTGCCGTATGTGACTTTATTGAGGTTGATCGTTTAATTTTTTTTTTTTTTTAATTAAACGCTAATCGTGTGTTCTGATACAAGATTAAGAAGTGTTTGGAAAATGGAGTGAATCAGTTTGGCTTTTGGATGGCTGAAATAATTATATATAGTGTATTAACCGAACGAATATAAGAGAACAATACCAAGTAATCAAAAACTGAGTTCTCGAAAGACGTACGAAAGTTTTATGAGTAGCTGGTACGGTAACTCACAAAAATATTTGGACATTTACCACAGAATATACTTATCTATATATTGTGTGTACTATATAGAGCATTTTGGAATATCTTTTGCATTGTAATGAGATACGACTTTCACGATTATATTAGTAAAATTCGGGACCAGTCTGAGAATGTTATAAAAACATAGATTTATTAAAAATTAATATATAACATATAATAAGCGTTAAAGTTGGTGCCAATGAATATATAATATAACCATAATATCTCGGCACTAAATATGTTATAGCTTCGATGTATTTTCAGATTTACTTCACACTGAACCACCATAATCATGAATATCGTTACAGCGCTAATTAAATTTACAAATGTTTCGTACAACACACATAGTACATTTATAACCGTTTCCTACAAATGTTGGAATACGTTCGTGCGAATATATCGTATGAATACATAAATTCACGTGCACAAATTTAAACGTAACGCGACTTCTGATACCAACTTGTCGTTTCATTTTCATCGAAAAGGAGATGACTGAACGCAGATGCTATACTGACATGTAACGTTCATATGCAGTAATCCTAATCGGCACACAGCTGTACGCTGGTACGTTGAATCGAAATCGGTTGGAGAAACGAGAAGGGCGGAAACCTGGCAGATAGCAATCGCGAAAGCTCATTAGGGTCCATCGTGGGACGAAGCAACGACAGTCGAACGATGCTCAGGAGTTGTCCAGGCCCGATTGGTTTCTCTCTCCTCCTCTCTCCATCTGGCAACGAGTGGACCAATTCCGCGTGCAGAATGTCGACCTGTCACAGCTGTGGATGTCAGGTGAACGGTGTCGCGCGAACGGCCAAAGTCAAGCACACCTGGCTCGTTTATTCCGGTAATTTATACGACACCTCGTCACTTACGCCAACTAACACTGGTCCACCAGTGAAATCGATACATCCTTTCGACCCTATACAACCTGACCCACAGTGTCGACTACGATATGCCAGCACCTGTTCTGCTTCGAGGCCGAGGAAAGCTCCAGTGGAAAGTTGGTGAGCAAGAATCTCTATTGAGTTAAATTTACGAAAAGTTTGTCGATAGTCTATTTTTATAGAAGAGATTCTCTCTATTTTTTTGGAAGTTCGTTGCAAAATTGAAGAAATGTCTGACGATCTATTCTTATGGAATTACGATATAATCAGATTGCTTATGACCTCATTTAGTTTGATCGCTAGTTTGAAACTAGACTTTATAGTCTCATTTTGAACGGTCTCAGGCTTGGATACGTGTTTTGTTAAAGATTCAATTTTGTATCTCGAATACTTGAAGATTAAGGTTTGTACTTTTGAGATTTGGAAACGAGCGTTTCTGATATTTGAAATTCAGATTGCGTGGAACCGATGGAAACAGTGCGCTTAGACGTGACGAATTAATCGAATTCCATTGTTACGTCGCCATGTAGAATACAGATGGACAACTCGATTATCTCGAGTTCGACCTATCCTTAGAGCTTGTTCGCGACTCAGAAATTAATTTCGCTATCGATCGATCGTTCGTTTGGAAACCTGTTTAGTGAATTCTCTTTAGTGAAATTAGATTTCAGTGTTATCTATAGAATTTTCTGACGAATATTTAGATAGAATTGAAAATTCCTTGTATTTTAGCTGCGATTGGTGTATCGTTAACTCACGAGAACACGAGATTTCAGATAGCAGTTGAAATTGCATCTAGTCCCCCAAATTAGGGACATGTTGAACAACCCTACATTACATCTTCAACATTCCCCGTGCTGCGAAATGTGCTCGACCTGCAGAAAACTTAGGGGCACCCCTCATTGCTATTCCCCAGCTTACATTCCAACGTGTCACATTCTCTGTTCATTTAGAAAAATAAATTCTCCGAATTTTAGAATGATATTTAAAGATTAAAATTCCAACCACTTTGGTCTCGCAATATAATCACTACTAAAATCCAAAACTAACTAATTAATTAGTCTCATTCTATGCAAATCATTACAGAAAATTTCACATCTTTTTATACATACCTGTAATGCTTAAAGCTGAAACTATCCTATTTTTTTAACAAACGCACAAATTTAAACTACTTTAATTTCTTCCAGTTCTTGCTATTTCAATTCTTTCTTTGGTTCTTTTAATTCTTTCATTATTCCAACTTTAGATAACAATAATATTAATTATTATATATATTTAATATTATTATAAATTTCTAAACTATACCGTCATAGAAAAAACCAGAAGCTGCAACTGTTTCAATTTATTTCCATTTTTCATTTTTCATTCAATTTATTTTATCTTTGTCGTCAAACGTTTAACCACAAATTTCCAAAAAATTTAAGCCGAACATCCCGCCAACGAAACATTTCGTGCTTGCCAACTCCTCAAACTTCTTCAGTCGACCGTTCGAACTGCAAACTGACTTAACTTTTCAACTCGATGAACTAGAAAATGCAGGCTACAAACATTTCGTAACTGGAAACAGTAGACGATCTAGCTTGACAAAAGGGTGAAATCAACGTCGAGAGGGGAGAAAGTCGCGGGGATTCCCGCGGACGCAAGATAACGCAGCGCGAAAGACGTTCGCGTCGACGACCATTGTGTCGCATCGAGGACAATAGCGTCGGGGATGTCCCTATCTTCCGCTTTCGAGTTGATATCGTGATTGGATCGCGGTCCACTTGTAATTGGATACTCCACCAGACACCGACGTTGTCTATAGAACAAAAAGAAATCGCCGACAGTGGAAATGGTGACTTTCGTCGCCGACTTATCGATTCCAATTTCCCGACATAATTGAGACTTGCTCGATTTCCGTGTCGAACAAACGATCGTGCGCTTCTTTTTATGATATTATCGGGCATTTTGTGAGAATTTGGAATTGGCGAATGAATTAACGTGCCGCCACGCAGTTCTCGTTCTTTTCGCGTATATTTTTATGCGCAATTTAAAGCACCACTTTGTATACGAATTTCTCTGTTCAAAATTGTGTCGGTGAAAAGCCATCCTGATTATTTTCGTAAATCGAGAAATAGAAGAGATCGATGACGTTACAAATATTTTTTAATATCGATCTTAGATTATTACAAGTATCGACATAACGTCGAATTTAATCGTTTTCCTATTTTTCCATAAGTTTCTTGGGAATCGAGACGATTCGTTAATGGAACAATAACCCAAAGTTCGTTTCACATTCCTATATGGAATGTTTTCGTTCGATCGCAGACGGTGTTTTTAAAGCCCTTTGACACATGTTTCGATAACTGCTACCGTTCTCGAAAAATACACATCAGCATGTTGGTAGAGAAATGAAAGACCCATCTTCGATCTTCGAAAAGGGTGGAAGATGAAGAACGTTGCAGATTGAATGTAAATAGTGCTATCTGATCGGCGGACAGGAAAAAGGGGAGCAATGATTTTCAAAAATAAGAATCACTCTGATAGAATAATTAAAGCGATAAATTGGAAATAAGCAAGCAGATATAGTTGCAAATTCTCTTTAAAAAAGTCGACGTTAATTTTACCACAAGCATCTGCATGCTTTCGATAATTTCAGAAACAAACAAATTTTTATTCTACGTATGTAATAATTCTCTTATTGAAGTATGCCATATGCGACAATGGTAGTGAGGGGCGCGTTAACTAAAAATATCACCAACGATTAAAAACCCCGTTGCATTTGCAGACACCATGATCGACCACAGAGCCGACGAAAGCGCGTAGTCGTCAAAATTCATCCCCTAAGCCCGGTTGAAAAACGGCTGACGCTCGTTTCACTCTTGTCCCTCGACTCGGTCAATTATTCCGTGACATTTGTGAGTACGGCTGATTAACAAGCAAGGGAGAGAGGATAGGTGTCAAGATGGAGAATATCGCGAATCAAGATTTAATTTAATAATTCTGTTGGGATCTAATGGCGGGGAATAATTTATCTGGCTCGGCTGAGCGGCAGCTTCCTTGCATTATTAAGCCAGCCTCGATGGTCTCTTGGCTCATGCTGGAATTGCTCGCGACAATGCCAATTTTGCTAGAGGCACGGACATCGTCGACTATTTAACTGCTTGATGCGTTCGTCATCCATCGGCATGGGTCATCGATAATTTATCGTATTCGGGAAATAGGAGAGCCGTATAATCGAATCTCAAATATCAATTCAATTAGTAATGGGATCGACAAATGGCTTCTTTAAATAGACTTAACACTTTGACTGTCACGCTGAAATCACATGTTTCGCTGGAGTATTTTTATTATTCAAAGCATATAACGGCAAAATAATAATAAATTGATGATGTAAGACAACATTCTTCCCCAATGGACCGTTTATCTTATTGGTGGTCACGGGTGACCACCGTGTCGCCTTGGTAACAGTTGATAGCGACATATAACAAGGCTTCATTCATTTCAACAAACCATTGACATTCGTTATTTCGTTGTAAACAAAACGTGCAGAGTACATTGTTGGAACGTGTAGAAGATATTAGTAAACAGTATTTGCTCATTCTATATATAGTAGTAAGGTATGTGTACACTTCTAACTTCGATTATATGATTATAAAGCAGCATTTACGATTATTTTCTAAGGTGTGTTCATAATAATATTCGTAGATTGCCCCTCAAAGATATGGATGCAAACACAGTGCACCGTTAGATGCAAGATTTGTTCTCATTATTTTTTTATTGATGTTCTAATAAAAATGTTTAATTGTTCAATGGGGCACTTTTTATTTCAAAGCATCTTCTATTTATCGGTTATATTCAAAATGCCCTAACTGTCAATTTTCATACAATTTTTACAATTCTAAGAAGTTCAAGCGCTCCGGTCACCAATGACGCAACGTGGCGTCACAGGAGAAACCGTGGCAGTCAAAGTGTTGAAAGATGGATAACATTTGGAGACGATAGATGAGAAACGTGAAAAATCACATTTCTTGTCTTTCGTAGAAAATTCATTTTAGAGGTGAATAAATTTACTGTACACCAATATTACTTTATTAGTACACACTTACCATACTTCAATTATGAAAGCTAAGTTGAAACTCCTTGCTATCGTTAACGCATATTGTGTGCTTCATTATTGGAACAACGAACGCTGTTTCTATTGTGTTGTTGATTAGAAATTAATTAAATTTAAAGTATTCAGTAGCGACTATCGAATTTTAAAGACGTTCACGTAATTATAAGCGATAATGGACTTGGAAAAATGACCGATCAACTGACTTGGAGAGATCGATTCGTTGAATAACTTTTATAATGCAATTTGACTAATAGTAAATTATAGATGTGCAGTGTAGAATGCAGAGTGTTAGGATGCAACAGATAATAGCGCGATACCTTGGAACTTTCAACTATTTTGGAGAAGAGCCAAACAAGTAGCAATTGTGAACATTAAATACTTTTTATCTTGAATTTCGTTATTTAATTTGAAACAGGAACAAATATCCGGATATTTTGCGCTGTTGTTCCATTTCGTCTTTTTCTGAGGATGATAGTGTATTGTACCAAGATAATGAAAGTACAAATGAGGTACTTGGGCCGACAAGAACTGAGCTGAAAGTTTCGCGGAACGATACTCTAAGATGTTAAATACAACTACGACCGCCTAACTTAATCACCTTCTGCACACTTTTAGTCGAGATACTCGAACGACTTACTCTATTCGTCCTCTATCGTTGTGTTAGCCGCTTAGCATGCTTCAATGAACGATATTGAATATTAGTCTTACCCGAAACAAAAGAAATATAAATCTGTAAATTCATTTACCTTCATTGCACTAAATAACAATAGAAGAGAGAAAAGTAAGAGAAGCGAAGAAATTAGAAACCAAAAAATTATACGAGTCTAATTGTAACTTATTTTCCACAACTAGCAAAAATATACTTCAATGAAATATTTCCATTTTAATCCGATCCGCGTGATGTATATATATACAGACGTAGATTGTTTCTAGTTTGATTGTTTCTCTTAACACGAAATTTATTATACAACAATCTAATGCAATCGCGGTGAAGGATCTAAATCGAGTCGTTCAAACTGACGTTTGCTATACGTTACGATCTAATATATCGAGAAAGCGATGCAATATGAACTACTAGCCTATAATACAACCTATAATACTTCAGGCTTTATTCAAAAAGCACGAACGCGCCTTAAACACGCGAGCAGCATGACGCGATGCGCCATTTCGTTGGCAAATATACCAAATAACCATATTTCAAATCTAATCAGTTTCACATAGAGCAGTTGGAAAATTACGTAAATTTGTAGCCGGAAATGTGTTTCATTTCTTGCTTCAATTTTTCTCTTAAGAAAAAAGACACTCCTTAACACGCGACTCAACTTACATAATTTGCTACTTTTTGCGCAACTATGCGAAAATCACGTTCATTTATCAACGTAAGAGCGTTCGGTTTTTGTTTTAGAGGGACCTCGTTCTAAAATGTACATGAAAAATGCGACTAGACACGCGACGTGTCCGAGACTGTAATTAAGCGAAAATTAAAGATATCGCGTTGTTGTTAGTTGCTGGTCATTTTCTAACGGAATTACGTTAATGATCTTTGATAGCAGAGATTATCTTTTGATCGATATATTCAAACGTGTATCATGGACACGTTTCTTCCGTATAAAAATATCTATAAAATAAAAATATGTACAGATAAATAATGTTAAAAATATCTGTAAAGATGAACAATTCTTTATTTTTACCACTCGGATAATATTGATATTAAACGTATCAGGCTAAATATATTCTTTGAGCGGCTGCGGTCTGATGTTTAGGATTTCAGCTTCGTTTTTACATTTATTATTTCAAGAAGGATTGAGTTGCTTTTTCAATTCAAATTTTCTATTTTAACTCGGTTAAAATGTATAGGACGGTTTCGCCAAGCAACAGAGTCTTCGTTCCCACGAAATATTTTCTTAGGAACTAATCGCGAGTTTCCTGCGGGACACCGTCGAGTGAGAGAATCCTAACGAGCAGTATTTTAATGTTTGACACGCTCCATTTGCATCGTATACACCGGCTGATAGAATTATTCATTGGTTTTAACGCGTCTACAGGCAATTGAAAATTTCACTGTGCATTTTAATGGCGAGCTGTTACTATTAAGATCCACTAACATGCAACTCCGCACGACGATAGAGTATAATTATTTCGTAAAACTAATTTAAGAATAGAAATCTGCCTCGACGCAATAGTCGAACGATTATTAAAGGCTGGATATATAAATAGATATTATTCAATTAAAAAATAAATCTATGCTATTCTATTGCAAAAATAAAATTTCATCGAACATCGAGATTATACGGGAATCGTATCTAAGAATATTTTAATCCGCGATACTGTACTGTATACATATTTAAGACGTAAAAGTACGAAATTAATTACATATTCCACTATTCCTTCGAATTCCGAATAATACGAAAATTGGCATCTTACTTGTTAAAATTGACCTCAGACATGTTAAAATCACAGTAACTCGATTAACAGGCCATAAAAGCGTACATTCGCAATGTCACTATCATTCATAGCACGTACATCATAATGATCTTTATACACTTCCGTCGTCGCGTCAGTGGCATGCTCACCTTCCCTGCAATTTCCGGTAGGAATCGTCGCGACGAAAATTATGGCTGTCTCCTTTTCTCCGGTAAAATGGAGCCATATTGTCCACGGAACGTTGCACACGTACGTACGTATATGGTTACACTACCTTGTGATTTAATATACTCGTTCGTGTAGCTGAAAAGAGGCACAGATACGTTGCAATAGAAACAAAGAAGGTTTAAAAAGAGCGAAGCCAAAATCAGGGAAGTTAGTGAACGAAATCTCTAGAGACGAAGGTTGGAGGATAAAGCAACAATAACATAATCTGTTCGTCGTTAAAAAATAACGCTATTATCCAAATACGGTAAAGATCAACACCGAAATAAGAAGAACAGACAAAATACGACGATTAAAGGAATCTGCAAGCTTAGGCGGCGGAGGGGTAGTGCGCCTAGTGAGAGAATAAAGTCTTTGAAAACGGACTTTAAGACAGAGGAAGAAGAACGAGTCAGATGGAAGATAGGAATAGGACAATTTCATTTCGAGAGGCACAATGTATTCCCCGGATCGGAGATCCCTGCCGGCGATGGGGAAGCGGTTCCACGCGTTTTCTTTCGGCTCTCGTTTTATCCGGTCGTTCAACCGACGAGATTGAGAACGCCGGAACGACGGCGAAGAGCCATTTGCGTGATCGGTTCAGCCGAGATAACGAGGGGAACGCTCATGCAAATGCGATCGAAATGGAAACTCGGCCGAAACAGCGCTGCTTTATCGCGACTTTAATTCGGCGTAATTCGTGCACGGTGCACGATCATCGGCCACCGTTACACCTACTCCCGATTGATCGACTGGAACGCCATGTACTCTCGAATTCTACAGTCTCGAGTTATCAAGAGAATTCTTCATGTTGTCATGTGTTATCGATGGAAACATCGATCGAAGCTTTCGGATTTTCACTTAGAAACTTAGACGCACACATTTCAGTTTGAACTTTATATTGCGCAGATGAAATCCATGTCTTGTAACGTTAAGGTAAAAGGGAACGAAATTTTTGTATCGTTAGACTGTTTAGTACTGTAATTATGGGAAAGTTCTGGAGGATAAATATTTCAAACTGTAAAAGGAAAGGCAGCGAAACTATTTGTATAGATAAAGAATATTCGTATGGAAATATGTATTATACATTTGTATGAAAATATAATACAAGGGAGATAGCTAAAATTTGGCATATCGTACGTAAGAACAAGAATATTTAATCTCAAACTCGCTATACTTTACCTAAACCTTTAATATTTAATCTATTTCTGCACATTTTTTCGTTTCATAAAATTTATGAAAATCGATTTACGTTCTGAAACTCACGTTAACCATATTAAAGAACGCAAGCGAAAAATCTCAAACGCGAAATTAAACACAATTCAACGTTATCCTTGAAGGAATTGCAGGAAGCAGCGGAACGAATCTCATTTGAACGCACATGAGTTCGAACGGCCGTGTGACGAAGCAAAAAGGAAAGAGGGTGTAAAGGAATCATGCGGGAATTAATCGAGAGCCGTAGAATCTGCATGCGAGCCACGCGTCTCTCCCATCGAACGACGTATTATTACGTCGGGTCGGGATAGTCGGTTTCCCGGTCGATTCCCCGCGTTCCAAAACGGTCTTCGCGAATTATCCCTGTCCCCTTGAGGGGTGGAAGGGACGAAGGAAGGGTAAAGTTCGGTCGTTATCTACGGCAGGCAGTTATTGCCTATTGCACGGTACCCGGCAAAATACAGGACTAGACTGAATAATTCCCTCGTCATCTTGCCAAGTCCTTTGTATTTCTCTTTAAACCCCCGGAAACAAGGGGATGGATAGGTGGGCGAGGATGAGAAGAAGGGATCGTGGATGCAGGGATCACATCAGGCTTTGTTGGAAAATGCGATCGCGAAACCGAGAGAAAATGGAACGGCAGGAAGCGGCGAGGATTGCTAAATTGTTTCATAAAAGGACGTCGCTATGTTGGCGATGCATCGATAAGCTTCTGGAAAGTGTTTCAGATTGTTGGTTTAGTAGGACATGCTAAAATTGTCCTTCCGTATTGTTGTCTCGTTTCTGACGAGCAAAGGTGAAGGAATGTGGTGAAAATGTAGAGGAAAGTAAAATGGTATCGGATGGTTCTGTAGGAAATATCGATTTAAGAGCAGTTAACGATAGGTAAAAGATATAAATGCGAGAACCGCTAAATACGAAAGAGGTTTGTGAGAGATTGTAAACTTGTGGAAGAATACATGAAGAATCTTAAGTCCTTTAGTATTTAGAGTTTGGGATTTGCTATTTAAATTCAATTTTCAAATTTCTGGCTTGAGGTACGAGATTCATAGCAATTTCAAATATATATTTTTATAACATTGTATACAATCTTCTGCCAAAGATGTGTGTTCGTATAATAAGCATTTAAATGTACTCGTGTAAGTTTTCCGTGTGTATTAGGCTGTCCAAAAAGTTTCTTTCGTTTCATAAGGTGATAATAGATGCACAACAATTTCTGTTTTATATTATATTATTGAATTAGGTGTGGTCCATTTCGTTCTATTTCTATTATCATGTTCGTGCGTCATTCAATAAACTAATATAAAATAAAAAACATTGTGCGTCTATTATTTCCTTATAAAACGAAAGAAACTTCTCGGACAACCTAATACATAGAGTGAAACTTTATAGCGAGTAGCAGGCGAAAGCATTTGAAATATTCTTCTTCTGGGTTTTAAGGTACCAAAGATATTCTTATGACTAAAATAATGCACTCTGATCACATTTCACAGTCGATTGCAGTTCGAAAAAGTTCTATATTCTTTAACCGCAAACTTCCGTGGTGGATGGTCGAGGAGGAAAGTTATCATTGCTTTCAAGGATTCCGCAATCCGGGAACTTCCTCGTGGTTCAAGTTTTGAAGTTAAATTACTGGAAAAGCTAGAAGTCTATCTTCTTAACAATGCTTTGTGTACCACTAGACGTCGAATGCTGCTGTTTCAGGTGTTTAACTTTCAACCTCTGGCAGCGGAAATTTTCACGCATTATATGACGATATATACGACTTAAATACATATCACCTTCCTTTTATCTTGTCGATTGGCAAATCATATTTATGTGCTGTTTATTTATTGTATCTGTTCTTTTTCTTTTTATTCTGTCTTTCATCCGTTCCATATATCTTTCCATGTTTTCTTCGTTATTTCCATTTCCAAAAAAAAAAGAAAATGACGAACGTACCCCTTGAATCACGGGAAACATCTGCTGAATCACGATAAAACGGCGTCTGGTACAGCAGAGAAAAAATAAAGGAACCTAGCAACCCCTTTGCTGTGAGAGATTAAATTAAAAAGCGTCCACGGCGCCGTTTCGCTGGATTCCTTGCGGTGCAGATTGAATTTCCTAAATTCATTAAAGGGTAATCACCGGAAACCGGCAGAAATCAGCGTTTCCTCGTTTGTACAGTTGCGGGTGCGTTAACTAAGTATCACAACGGAACCTCGACTTTATTACCCTTCCATCGTTATGGAAGACTGTAAAAGATTTCAAGTATTTCGCATGAGTAGAGAAGCGAATGAAATTGTTTCTTATGGAAACTAAATGAGACCAGTTAAATACTGAAAATTGAAGTATTTGCAAGAATAAGGTGATTTGAATATTTAAACTGTATTGATTGAAAGAGAAAGCAAATCGATCGACTCCATTTTTAGAAATCTTTATAACATAATCATCTGAATACATGATTAGAGCCAGAATTCTCGAAGAAGCAAATTATTTAATTCCATAGTATTATGTTCATTTCGTGATAGGAAAATGAAACAAATAATCGTAAATTCCACAATTTACACGATTATGTAAACAGAATTCTCTGTGCTTCTTCATTTAAAGGATTAATTATTATAACTTTCCAGCAGTTCATATATCTGTCTTACACGCTGAGTATAAAATTCTCGTTATTTAGATCCAGATGAAAACCATGAAAACCATGAAAACATCTATCGAGATACAAAGCTCTTTCCTCTATCCGGAAGAAATATACCAAGGGCGTATTAAGTTAAAAAACAATCAAAGCAAGTTTTAACAAACCTACCTACACTGTGTCAAAAAAAAAAAAGAAGAAAAGAAAAAGAAAAGACAAACTTCTATATTCCTAACTAAATGCAAGAAACTCCATAAAACTAAAAGAAACCTACTGCAAAGACTATACTATAGAGTATAAAGAATCGTGGAAACTTTTACCAACTTATTCACGTTTCGAGACTTTTCGTTCAAACTATGAAAACCAAAACGAAACAGAACGTTCTACGAGGTGAAATATTTGATCGTTGTTGCAGAAACGTGGAGGATTACGCGAGAGAACACGAGGAGGCTTCAAGGAACATTCAGCAGTACCTGTCGAATCCGATCAACGCTTATTTGCTGGTGAAAAGACTGACCACCGATTGGAAACGGGTCGAGGAGCTGATTACCCAGGACGTGGGCAAGTCGTTTGTCGCGAATATCACCAACTCACGGAGCGACCTTAAATTCCCAACTGACGAGGACCTTAATGGCGCCGCTGTCGCTTTGATGAGGCTACAGGACACGTATAAACTGGAGACTGCACAGGTCGCCAGGGGCGTGTTGAATGGGGTCCAGTATAGCACCGGATTGAGTGGTTCGTATATACGTGCCTCTTCTTTCGTTTTTTGTTTGCCTTTGCTGATCATTTTCTGTTTATTTTTACCGCTTCTTCGATGAGAATTTTACTTCCTGGTTCTTTTTCGATGAAGATTTACCCTCTTTGATTTTTCGTTAACAGGGAGAGCTTTTATAGTTATCGTTCTTCTTCGGAGGACAATTTTCTTGTTCGAGTTACGTTGATAGAAAGATATGGTTTTTGATATTATCTCGATGAACAGGTTCAAACTCGCGTGACACAATCTGCGCTTTTATCTGATGGCGTGGGTCATCGATGGGTCACACCTTATTTTTGCCATCAAACACCGTGACCCATCGATGATCCACGCCATTTGTGTTTGAAATTTTAATTAAGAAAAGATGTAATTTGAATTTATAAAGCGTATGAAAAAGCGCGTTAAAAGTTTCACTTTTGATTTCATTTTGTAGCTTCCGTTCATTGAAAAGTTCTTTCCTTTCCTTTTCTTCCATGAAGTGCAAGGTTGATCAGCTCCTCTTCCATAAAGGGATTTCTCTTTTACGTCCTTCCTCGACAAAGATTTGCTATTTATGACTTTCCTTTGATTCAGACCTCTTATATCTTTGGTTCTTCATCGCTAAAGAATTTATTTTTGGATTTGCATCGATAGTAGGAAGATTCTATTCTTTGGGCGAATTTTATTCTTCGCGTTTTTGCCAATAAAAAGTTCCTCTTTCTGGCCTTCCGACGACGAACAGCTTTTATGTTTAATTTTACTTCAACAAAGAATTCTGTTTCTGAATTCCTACTGATAAGGAATTTTTCTTGTCGCTTTTACGTGGACTAAAAGTTTTTCTTCTACACAGAACAACGTTTAATTTGACGAACGAAGAATTTTCCCTTTGCGTTTACGATTATACAAAGTCAAATTTTCTTAGTATTAGTATTAACAAAAATTTAATTGCCATCAAAGAATCTCATAATAAAGAGACATCTGTTCTGCCACATATTTCGTAAAACTTTTTATCGCTCCCATACTGCAAGTCGATAAAGCTTTCAGAGAATGTTGCCTAGGTTAATTTTGTCTGGTGTTTTCTCAAAACACGCGTTCAGGTAAACACATTTGCGAGGCCTAATTTCGCCGGTGAGCTTCTGTTCGCCAGAGCTAACATCCAGGGAAACAAGACTTTAATGAATAACCAGCAACCGACGTACTTTTTATTTCTCTTCTTTTTTCTTTTCGCGAATTTAGGTTCGCGCTTCGGAACGAACCGAGTTTTCACGACGACGCTACTTTTATTGCTTTCGCCGGCGGAATTTCACGTTGTAAACGAAGATTCCCTCTCCCTTGGTACGTGCCTCGGCTAAAACGTTCCCTCGTTTATTTCAAATCGCGCTTCTAAGCAACCGCTTTTTCAAAAACTTTTCCTATATTCTATGCAAGACGGGAAAACTTCAACCGATCTTCCATTCGCTTCCGTGAAAGCAAATGGTTTCCTCCGCTAAGCCGAGAGGAAGCATCGAATTTTTTTGCCACGTTCCTCCGAATGGATTTTTCGAACAATAAGGTACGATTTCGCGACGAAAATGTTGTGATAATAAGGAAAAGAAAGAAAAGAAAGAAGCTTGGGGAACGAAGCGTCAAGGCGAGAGCTTTTCCGGCCAACTGATAACGTCAAACTTGAAGTGTTCGGTATTTTTGAGGAAAGATATTTCTGAGATATCGAGAGGAAACGTTTTAAAGATGATAGTTATTCAAAGATGGATAAAGGATATAGATATAGAAGGATGAACATGTAAGTGGAAACACCTTGTTTCCAGAACTCACGTGAAATATATAGTGTTTATTTCTAAATCGATATCATTAGTATCAATGGACTAAAATATTCGCAAAGATATATCATGTCTGATCAAAAATGTCTGATCAAAACATAATTTCTATTATTACAAAATCTCTGGACAAAATTTTACGGCGAAAGAATTAAAAGAATTGGAAAAATTTATACTGCTACTCAAAAAGTACAAATTAATTTCTGTATTTTATGAAAAAATCTCTACTAAATGTTTACTTTTAAAAAGTGTTTTTTACGTCAGTGCGTTGTACGTTCTATACCGACGAACTTTCGTTGGAAATGTTTTTATCTTAAATTATCCGAATTACGTATGCTATAATACATTCAAATACATTAAAAGCTAATAGGTGGTACTTCCACCGCCACAAATCAAAAAACTTCCACTCCGATAAAAACCAGTCTATTCCACGACAATAAAATCCACGAAAGATTAGGCATTACGAGGTAAATGATTCATTAGGAGGTACCACTCCTCGTTATCGCATTAGCCAGCGGACAGAAAAGGGACGAAAGAAAAAGGGAGGAAAGGAAAAGGAGGACGCGATGGAGAACTTGCTCCCTTCTTTTCACGGTGAATTATTTATTCGGATCGGACAGCAGAGCAAAACGTAGCGAATCGAGGTGAATATTGGCGCACGATGTTACCTGTACTTAGCGATGCCCGACATGAATAATTTACGCGATTTCTTTCATCAACGCCGTGTCCCTTTTTCCAAAGCGGCACCATCCCTACGATTTCGCCTCGATGGTGCCACGATAATTCGCAGTTTCTGTTGTCGCCACCATTTTTCTCTCTTTTTTTCCCTTTCTCTACCCTGTTCTATTTTTTTCTTTCTTTTGCCTTGCTCTTTCTTTTGGACGGTAGAAGCTAGCGCTTTTTACCGCGACAGGGAAACGATTTTTCCACCGACACGAACCACGGATCGTTCCCGTGCATCATTTAAACACTACCATGGGGAATTCGATGAATATTGAATGGCTAATGAGGAATGATCTACTCCCTGTAGATTTGGAATATTCTTTTTTACCTTTCTTCGTCGACAATCTTTTTCCCTCTTCTCTCTTTTTCGGAGAATGCGAATTAAAAAGAGTTGGAAAGTAAAAGAATACCGTTTCGTGATGGGAGAGTATAACTGCGAGTGGAAAAATTAATCTCCTCAAGAATATGGTAAATATCTTTTTTTTAATCAATTATTCCGATGTTTTACTAAAGAAAGCGCCGTAACATATTAAAGTTTAAGATCAGTTTTATCGAAAACAAATACATTTATTGTTTGATTAGTTAATGTTATGTTAAAGTACAACATGGATGGTGGCAAAGTTAATTAACTCCAAAGTGTTCTGTAGGTTATCTTCAATTTAATCGTGTTTTCCATCGTCAAGAGTTTCTTAAGTTTCGTGCTAAAGCTACTTTTAAAGCAGTAAAAGTCTTTTTGTTTATCAAAACTGAAGCAACGTTGAGATAGAAAACAAAGAGGGATCAGTAGGGGTAGAATTAAAAGCTTATCAATGAAATGTCGCCCAAAAATGTTTATACCGCTGTATGTAAATATCAATGTTTTAAGAACCTATAAAGTTCAAAATTACATTCATGAATCCGCATACACCATAACGAATTTCACGAGATCCGAAATATGGTCCAAAAATGTTTATTAACCCAGACGATGCTAAACCAACACAATTAGCCGCTGTTAACAAACCAGGATAAATTAACAACAACATTACCAACGGAATACGGTTTACAAAGCCACGTTATTAAAATATTGTTCAATTTAATCAAGTATCGCGCGGATCTAAGCTTCATCGCCTTCGTAGCTAATTGAAATTCCATTTAATTAACTGTACACAGCGGACTAAATTAAATTAAGATAAATTTAATCCGAATAACCCGGTGAAAGCTCATACGGGCGAGAAACAACGCGAGACTTCTGCGTTCCACCCGCCAATCGTTCGAAGCTTCTGATTAAATTATAAAACGAATAATCTCTCTCCTCCTCCATTGTTTTACGCGATCGCGTAAACGATTGTAGGAAAAGCTATTCGCGATCTACCGCGTTTACGATACCATTTCGAACCTCGTTATAGCCGCGTAAAACTCTGCGTATCTCTTTTATTTTCATCACAGAGCCTGCACCAGCTGAATAAACCGTTTTATTTACCAATCCACTGGAACTTCCCGCGGATAAATTCGCGATGTAACCGCGAGAAACTTCGCAATCTGCACCGACTATCGAGAAATTAATTAACGAAGCAAGTTCTTCGCGGTGAAGATGGTAAAGAAAGGGAGAGGAACGAGTTTTCCACTGTTTGGCAACGTTTGGAATACGTAATGGAGAAAGTTTGTCAGATAGTTCGACTCGAAAAATGTCAAAGTTAGAAAGGAGATTCGTTTTCTCAGCTTTAACTTTCAGATTTTTCATAGGCGATAATCGTACGCTATTATTAGGAATGTGATATGAATCAGTCGGTATTTTTCTACCTACATTGCTTCAAATTAATCTTCTGTTATTGGTTTCAATGCCATACATCAATTCAAATGTCCATTTCTAATTTGAAAAGGAATATCGTTCATTAATTCCTTTATTTTTAATCGCTACGTATCATCCGTTTCGAAGGAACGATATTATTAGGTTGTCCGAAAAGTGTCTTTCTTTTACAGACACGTCTTTTACAACGATGCATTTTTGTACAAACATGAAACCTAATCTGTCGAACGTTGTGATCTTTATTTCGATAGAACAAAATGGATCACACCTAATTCGATAAAATAATATAAAACGGAAAATGTTGTGCATCCATTATTTTCTTATAAACCGAACGAAACTTTTCGGACGACCTAATATTTTAGTTTTGTCAAACCTGATTTCATTTGCCGTTTAGTCCGCAATATGCACAGTTTCTGGTCTTTACCGGTTGTCTCTGTAAATTTGGCAACGTCTGGTATTTAATAATCTCTTTCTTTCTTTTTTTCTTTTTGGCCAACATTCTACACCAGCTATCGAGAAATTAATTAACGAAGCAAGTTTGTTGTGGAGAAGGTAGCAAAGAAAAGAAGAGAATCGGGCGAAAGGCGAAGTTTTTTTTACTGTTTGGCACCGTTTGGAATACATAAACGGGGCGACAGAGAATTCGACGAAGGAAGTTCGCGAGGTCGTTCGATTCAAAAAATGTTAAAGTTAAAGGAAAGATTGTTTTTTCCAGCTTTAACTTTCAGATTTTTCATCGCGCGCTGTTATTACGAATGTAATTATGATAATAGAGTCATGAATTATACAGGGCTTGACTTTAGAGTCCTCAGGACAATCAGAAAACGGAATGTCTCTGGATCTGCAGTAGAAATAAGTCGAAATCGTAGGAATAAATTCTCTTTCTTCATTCGCCGGTGTTTTGTTTTTTGGAACAGTGCCACTTGGAAATTCTGTCGACCTCGTGAATTTTCCGCGACGGTGAAATTGAAAAACGTAGATGGACGAGGAACGGATATATTTTTGGTTGTACAGACGGTGTCCCGAGTTTTTTTCATATAAATTTTTCATACGGATAGAGGAAAATTCTATGTACATATGAAAGTGAAGCTAAAACATCGTGTGCCAAAAAACCGTAAACACTTTATTTTAAAAAGTCTTATTAAATATATACAACGGATCGATATACACAACCGTGATATGGTTCAATATGGATTTTATTCTAGGTTAGCGTTTCTTAACTAATTATCTGTTTCTGACGAGTATACTCGTCATGAAGAAATGGCAATATTTTGTGTTACGACGAGCGCTGCCAGTAATAAAATTAAAAAATAAAACAGTCGTTTCATTACAACTTCATTCAATATTGTAACAGCCACACATACTCTGTGCTTGACGAGTATACTCGTCGTCGCTAAATTCTTTGCGACGCATTTTAGGTGCACACTTTCTAAATAGATCGCAACGGTTAACTGGTTAATTTGTGACATCAATTATTATCTTATTATTGGAATAAAAAATTTTTAATAGGAATTTATTTATTTATTTATATTAAATCTCGTCTCTCTAAATTTGAAGATTATCGATTTGAAGTACATCAGGGATTTAAATTTACAATTACGTCTTAGGGATCCGCGACAACAAAAAATTATTTAAAGGAGTCTGTAGTAAATAAAATATAAAGAACTGCTGTTCCTGATTGAAGTTTTAAGAGCAATAGTGTCATACATTTCATATTTTTACATATTTTATATTTCGCTTACAAGTTTTTAACAAAGCATTTACGGAATTTAACAATTTTGTTACAGAGCATATTAATTTTATTTTTAACTATAAAAGATTGGCAAAGTTTGTAGAGAAACATCTGGGACACTCTGTATAAAAAGTTTCATTCTTTAAGGGTTTTACTTTTACCTTTTATTACTTTACGAGAAGTATTTTTATACTGTTTCTTAGATTAGTAGAGATTTCTCTTCTTCTTCGACAATAATTTTTTAATCGTCAGAACAGAAAAAAATGAAATCTTCTTCAAGATCTTCGGTGTTTTAAACATAAAAAGTGTTAAGATTCAAAGAGGGAAATTTAATAAATTAATTAATTTGTTTTAATCCTTTTCTCTTCTTGCAGCCAGCGACTGTTTCGAACTTGGAAGACAATCTTATCACAATCGTGATTACTATCACACCGTACTTTGGATGCAAGAAGCTATGAATCGTCTTCAAGAGGAACAAAACGCTACCACAACTTCGAAACCAGACATATTAGAATATTTGGCATTCTCAACTTACATGCAAGGTATGCACACCAACAAAAACAACTTCATTATCGTAGTTATTAATCATGATTACAACTGCAACTACCGACAACTAGAGTGTATTTCTTGTACCAAAGAGATGAAATTAAAGATACATGAAAAAATACATAATGCAAGGAGAAAAGTAAATTCCGAGGCAATATATTTTTCAGAAAAATGATTCGAAAAATTTATCGTAAAATTCCTGCGAAAAATTACGAATTGATCGTGTTAATTATTGTAGTAGTTCTAACATTAAACTTTAGCGAAAGATACGTCAGAGAAATTTTGTCATAATTTCACATTTTTAATCTTAGTAATAATATAATTAGTATTACGCAACGAAAGAAAAAATTGCACAGGCGGCTTGAAACAACATTTGAAGAATGGCATGCTTATTTTATTATTCATCCAACAAATTAAAGCAACAATTACACGCGGTTTTCAGTCCATGTGTGACGAAAGATTTGCGAGCAGGAAACTGAGAGAAAAATTGTTGTGACCTCATAAAAGTCGCGCGATATAAATTAGGAACTAAATTACACGTGTATCCGCCACATTATTCCACAGTTACAAACTTTGCAAACCGACCGCCGTTTCATTCGTATAATTTTGTTCAACTTATAGATTCGAATCGCATTTCGAAACCTAACATTAAAAACTACCAAGAATAACATGCAATAGTAATGCAGGAAAATTAAACGATAATTGTGTCAAGTCGCTCATAACTATAATAGTCAATGTGACTATGAGTCTTAAATAAAAAAAGAAGAGATCAAATGATTTAATTATATATTTGTTATTGGTCTATTCTTTTATCATTTTATTATTTTTTATCTAATTACATTTTCATCCCTACGAATTTTTAATAATATATTTTGCAACGTAATTTCGTTCGTATGACGCTAATATGAAATTTACATAACATTCGAGTAATCAAATAATTTCAGAATTGAAACTTAAAAATTAAAAATTCGAACGACAGAGTTAAACGAACCGTGGAATTATCACAGTTGTTCGAAATATCGGGATAGGTCTGTAACGAAGGAACGAAGAGGCCAATAAGCCCGTGTCAATAAGCGTGCTCGTTTGCGTTCGAAGTTCCCAGGGTGAATTTAATGCCCGTGAAATCAATTTCAAACAGCGACCGCGGGAAAAGGTATTTGAAAGAAGCCTGAGGAGGAATTTAATTGACGTTAAAATTTTCCATCGTGAATGGCCAACTTTCAGCCGGTTAGTTTGTTTAAAGCTTCGTTAAAACTTCGTCGGATGTATCATGCCAGGTATTTGAAATGCCGACATTAACCCTTTCTACCGTGAAATCGTTGAATTAACTTAACGTCGGCCTTACGGAAGAATTTAACACTCAGTTAATCATAGATGACGATAAGAGTTTTACTTGATTCTAAAGTAGTACGTGTTTAATTTTAATTTATAGTTTTACGTGCACACATAAGCTTTATAACATAGGTATACTTAAAAACTTTTACATCTTTTTATCCATCTACTTTATTCGCTATTCTGTTTTTATGTTTTCTCTATAAACGGAGAAGTGGGACGAATATATATGTTACCAATACATAGCGTACAATTTTATTTACGAATCATTATTATGAGTTCACTGTGCGTAGGAAACGTGGCACGAGCTTTAAGTATGACGAACGAGCTCCTGGAGTTGGTGCCGACTCACGAACGTGCTCTAGGCAATCGAGCTTACTATCAAAAGGAAATCCAGAGCAAGGCTAACCAGTCGAAGAAGAAACGTGGCGAGGACGGCCAAGACGACACTGCCGTCCCTGCTCAGGTAAGATAATGATTAATGTATGAATTAGATTAGAACTTCAGAGTTCTTATTTTCTATATATTCTATTTAGGACAATTTCGTTGTAGCAGTTCTGCCTGTGATGATTTCTATAGTACTTCTGTTTTATGTCTATTGATAAGACATGTTGAGAAAAAATGATAAAACTTAAGGGAGGAATGTAAAAATAATAGAAAGATTGTAGTCGACGTAGATAGTAAGTGAAATGATGTTTAAATGTTTAATCGCAGTGAAGATATTTAGGATACTCGCATGAAACACCGTGTATAACGAAATCATATTCACAAATTACCATCAGTTTATCTTCAATTTATTTCAAAAATCGATAATTCTAGTCAGCTATGCTATGTCAAATTTCTAATTATGCGTATACTTATGCCTATTACAAATGTGAAATATAATTTCTCGTTCCTTCATTCCAGCACTTCACAGTCGCGGAGGAAAAAATGAAAACCTGGGAAGAAATGACAGAAAGGGAACGCTACGAAATGCTATGCCGTGGAGAGGTGTCGATCCCTCCGGAAATACAAAAGAACCTCGTGTGTCGTTACGTCGATCGCGGAATTCCGTTTTTGAAAATTGCGCCACTCAAGGAAGAGGAGGCCTATCTGGACCCGAGGATAGTCGTCTATCATAATGTGATATACGATGAGGAAATCGAGACGATTAAAAGAATGGCGCAACCTAGGGTAACGTATAGTATGACAAACATTGTGAACTCTTGTGAATTTTTCTAAAAATGTGATCTGAGGATATCTTCAACGTAAATTTAAGGCGATTTTAACACGTTGACTGCCATGTCTGTTTTCAAACAAATCTCCGTCAGGCCACGCGTGCAGCAGTACCAAGCGTTCCCTGCTCGGTGCTCCCATCGATATTTTCATAATGTGAGTCGCTCATCTGGTGGTCTTACCTCTCGTTTCTTTTGTTTCCATTCCTTCGCATTTGTTTCTCATTTCTCCATTTTCTACAAAATCAGTTTGAATCTTGGCCAAACAACGAACGGTATAACTTAAAATCTCTGCCCTAATTCGTTACAATGTCGAAAAGAAAAATTGAAAACTTATTTCTTGGTAAGTCAGATAGCAGTGAAAAAGAAAGCTTTTACGAGGCTTATGATTCCGGAAGAAACATTAGACGCGCATGCAAACTATGTTATGCAAATAAAAGACGTCGAATGGACTGAACAAAGGCACAAAAAAATTTGAAGAAAACAACAACTTATTGACCAAATTGTCCCGACCAACCTCAACTATGCATAGAATGCTTTAAAGTTTTACATGCTAAATAATTTTTTTAATAAACCATTTTCGTATTACTTTTATAACAAACCATTTTCGCATTACTTTTATAACAATTCAACAGTTTTATTATTATGGAATATCTTTTCAAATACCTACGACGATCGTTCGCAAGTAGTCAAATAAGCGACACCCGAATATGGGTTTCGTGGCCTAACCAGAAACTTTGCTGACAACCGAATACGGGTGTCGTGGCAGTCAACGTGTTAAAGTGATTCTTAGATTTTCTTAGATTTTTCATCGATCAATGCTATATTGTGTTATAAATCTTTTTATAGAGGACGTATAATGTTCATTTGTCTTTTTATTTTATATTACAGTTCAAACGTGCTACGGTGCAGAACTACAAAACTGGTGCCTTAGAGATAGCGAATTATAGAATTAGTAAGAGTGCATGGCTTCAGGAGCACGAACATGAACATGTGGCTGCTGTCAGCAGACGCGTCGAGCATATGACTAGTATGACTGTCGACACGGCAGAGGAATTGCAAGTGGTTAATTATGGTATCGGTGGCCACTACGAACCACACTTTGATTTTGCGCGAGTGAGTAGAAACTTCAAGCTAATTTAATTTATTTAATAAACTGAATTAGCAACCACGAAAAATAACCAATTCTAATTTAAATTGCTTGTATTTAGAAAGAGGAAACAAATGCGTTCAAAAGTCTGGGAACAGGAAATCGCATTGCTACAGTTTTATATTACGTATGTATTTCATTCCTCAGATACTGTCAGATGTTTTAATTGTATGAAATAAGCCTCGTTCTAATATGTCAATAATAATACATTTTTAGGATATAATAAAATATACTAATATACTAATTTATTATTAACTATTTCAGATGAGCGACGTGGAGCAAGGTGGTGGTACAGTTTTTACAGCAATCAACATCTCCCTATGGCCAAAAAAAGGCAGTGCAGCCTTCTGGTATAATCTTAAACCAAACGGCGAGGGAGATTTCAAAACAAGACACGCTGCTTGTCCTGTTCTTACTGGTTCTAAATGGGGTATGTCAAGTATCAATGCTAATTACTGTTCAACTATAGAGAGAATCAGTAACAGCAAGAAAATGTGAAACAAGTTGCTTTCCAACTTTGAATAGTTGTAAATATGTGAATATGTAACTCTTTAATTTAATACAATATTACAGTAAGATATAATATTCTGCTACAAAAATCAATGGTACATACATTTGCTGCTTTTAGACAGAACATAGTAAATACAAACAACAGAAGCAATTTTCAGATAGCTGAACCTGTAAGAAGTTATGTCTATTTACCACAAATTTTAAACTATCTTTCCAATAGTTTGACAGTAGTTGACACGTTTTTGGTTCTGTAAATCATTTAAACCTTTTATCTATATACGCATCTTATAGTTCTATCGATATACTGTGGATTTTTATATCTTCATAGGAAATTTAAAGATGTAAAAATGTACAGGATGCACGTAACGTACAAAAATATATAAAATGTCCAAAGTATAATATTTGTTGGTGAAACAAATCTTCAATTGTATTTCATTTCTTCAATTGTTTTCACAGTATGTACCTGCAGTCTATTTATGTCAATACGATACTTCAAAAATTGCATACAGAATATTCTATCTTATTCAATCTAAGATTATGTAAATTGTCAAATCTTGAAAGTATATTTTATATAACTCTTAATTAAGTGAATGACAAAATCATGAACATGTTAGAATCCCACAAATCAAGTAGTGTTACCAATATAATATTTCTAGTGGCAAACAAATGGCTTCACGAAAGAGGTCAAGAATTCCTAAGGCCGTGCAACCTTGAAAACCAAACAGCCGATGAAGCTGATGTCAGGCACTGAATCATCAACCTAACTCTGGATCACCACTATTGAAAATGAACAAAAAGAAAAATAGACACGTGTCTAAATCTCTAATTGACCGCTCAAAGGACCTGAAGAACATCTGTGTCGTTGTAAACAGTGTGTTTAATATCGAACAAGAAACAAAAGACATTGTTTTATTTGTCACGAAATTAATCTGCTAAATATGAACGGCGATTTTTTTCAAGGACAAAAGACGAAACATGGTTTTAAACGATTAGAATCTCAACAAGGAAACTATCAGCGTTAAATGACCTGCATTTAAAGTAATTAAGAAGATATCTCCGTTTTTTTTTTTTTTTTAACAGTCTGATTAGAAATATTAAAAAATTGTACAGATTAAAATAACCAGAAAATTTTTTTTCAAGCAAAAAATTCGTTCGTTGCAACCTAGGATTAATATTTCATCTCTAGACCCTACAATTTTTACAGAAGCATACAGCATTTAGGCGGTAGAGTACCTTAGAATAACAAGCAATAACGAGTTGCACGTTTGAGCCAGTTATTAGGTTTTTCCTTTAAAGAAAAGAAGACATAAGGATTCTTGTGATCATGTACAGAAGAATATATATTGTGTGTACAGAGCACAAGACTTCGAAACATTCTCGTCGCATTTATTAATATAACTAAAGTGTAAGAATGTAAAATGTGGAATCGAGTATTCCTGTGTTCATCAGAGTATTCTAATGAAATCTTTAATCGCATCGTTCCTTCTACAACACGTTTCACCCTCTTAATTGGGTCTTTCTTGTAAATAGTAGTAATATAATCGAGAAACACGTCGACAATTTCTTAGATCCATTCGTCTTGTATACGAATCACTTGTAAAAAAAAAGAGAATGATGAAAATAAAAGGAGAAAGAAAATGACAAATGAAGAAAGAATATTAGTTTAACGACGGAGAAACATATCTGGAGAGATATGTTTACACCGTGATATCGATCTTAACAATTAAGACTTTATTCCGCGATTTTTGGTGGACGGCATCGTCGAACGAAACGTAATTTATCGAAATTATCAAAGTATAATAGACATGTCTATAAATTAAGTAATGAAACCGTATCTTACCTTGCATACAACCACCGTCTTCTACATCTCTTCTGTCATCTGCGATCGTAATCCTTGTCCGTGTAAAATTTAACGTTAAGTTCTCCGATTTGGTATTAATTTTTATTTTTTTTTTTTTTTTTTACACAATAATCACTCGTAAGTGCGCAGGCGAACAATTGGAATTATTTCACGTATAATATATAGACAACACAAAATTCTCGATTTATACGAACAAAACCTTCGTCAATTAATCTCTTGCGTACTTTTTTCTTTACTTAATCCTATATATTTTAACGTTTTGTAACTGTAATACAAAAGAAATTTTTAAATCGAAATCTGTATGCAAAAAACGCACCATGATCATAATTGAACATTCGTTTTATGGAAATTTAATGAATATTTGAAAAGAAAGAATCATTCTCCACGTAGAATCGCTAATAATGTTATACACAAACACTGTATATGGAAGTAGTGTCTACAAATATAAATTTCCGCCGATTTCTTAATTTTATGCAGCATGAAAGTTTAGACACGGCGCGGCGAAAGTTCAAACTGTAATAACAAGGATATTTCGTGTAGAAGCAAGCTAAATAACATGGCTGACAGAATACGAATGCTGATTGGTCCGTTCATTACCTGCAATAGCTATGAGCCAACCAAATTAATACATTCGCTGAAGCTTGATGCGCAATTGGTTCGATGTTTGAAATATCTCAAAGTAATTCGAACTACGGTCCTCGTCGCAGTCTAAAATTGTTATTTCGTAAAATTATTATTGTATGTAATAATATTAGCATCAGTTATTTTATTATTTTATTTTATTATTGATTAGTGCATTGTGAAATTACCAAATAAGAAGATAGGGAGTGGAATTCGATGCAACCGCGCCAAATTCATCATTGGTTAGGAAGAAAGGAATATTGGCGTAAATTATGAACACGTGAGTTATTATACCATGTAAATAATCCGTTTTAAATGAATTGTTTCGATGTCGATTTTCGGATTGAAATAACACCATCGATCTACGTTTGGGTCAAGCGAAGTTGTTACGATTCATTGTTATCGCACTTAGTATATATTGTTAGATTGAACGAGCTGATGCAGCTCATTTCATATAGCGATTATATACAGTGTAATGCCATCACTGTATTTCCTAAGTAACATATACAGTTTGTAAGTTCATTTATAACGTTCGTTACTTCATTCTAATGATAAGCTATAAAATTATGTCACGCAATAAACATTTGCAAACCCCGAATTCGTGATACTGAATGATTACTCTAAATCCCCGATATATAAGATTTTAATAACTAAATAATTTTCTGATTTTACATTTTATAATTTCATTTCATAATTAAGTTAGATTGCTTACGTAAAAATTGTGCAGGATATTTATATATATATAAATTTTCCCTATAGGGTATGTATATATATATATATATCTTTTACTAACAATACATATTTTATTTTAATCGATGGTTCATATTGAAATATAGTATCATATAAAAACCTTATTTTCTTATCAAACAGTACATATAATTTCTTAAAATCTACAATATACATACAAATCATTATATCTTACTTACCATCAATTATCAATTAAAAGAACCTGTAAATAAATGAACTACAATAAGTCCATAATGTAAACTATAAAAAATGTAAAATATAATAAGTCCATCCTAAGAATCTTTAGAACTTAAAACTGGTATTTCTTACAAAACTGGGATAATGAGATTAAATAGTTATTGAAAGACTGTATTGAATAATATAGAAGTTACTTGGATTGAAAATACAAAATTTTAAATAAACTACATGCAGGTAAAGTTTCATTTGAAAAAAGCATTTCATATGCATTAATCTCGGAATATAACAATACACTTTCATTTGGCGAAAATCTCAATAAATCACAAATCTGTGGCCATATTCACAAAACAAGTCCATAATATTATCACCAATATTTTTAATCCCACATGACAATCTTCTCCCTTTATTAACCTTTATCCCTTTTCCGAGCACGGCGTAAGTAAGAAGAAGACCTCGTTATTTCGACCAGTTATCCAGCGCGCCGCTCGTCAACCGGAAACGCTCGTTGCCGAATCGAGCGCGAGAGTGCTCTTGCTCATTTAGGTCGTTCGGTGTTTAGTTGATCGGTAAATTCACAGCGCGAACTCTGACATTCACTATCCGGTGGCATGATCACGGCCGATTGTTCACGAAATTGACGCCACTTTCTAAAGGAAATGACGGGATAAATGGCGTTCCTAATCGGTGATCTCCGTCATCTATTGGTAGACTCGCGAGGTCATCCTTTTCAGTCCATCCGCCATAGTATTCTAATTCATATGTAGATCGCAATTTCCCACCGAAATCGTGTTACGTACACTACCACACTATCGTGTATAAGTATTCCGACAGCTAGCGCGATTCAACCTTGTTTGATATTTTTATTATATTTTCAACGTTACAACGATAGAACGATTCTCTATCGATAAGTTTTTACGTTACTTAATCTTACCATAAAACTAGGACCAAATGCTTCTAGACAGAAACATGGAATATACCTGCATCATTCAAGTTCCTTGTTTATCCGTAATAGATAGTCGACTCTTGATAAAATCTATATAAACTTTTAGAATTTGATTAAAAACACGTATATATTTAAATCATTTCAAGGGACAAACGTTGATCAAGCAGTTAATTAAAGTTAAAGTTACTTAACTCACTTGTCTTTGCAGGACCAGTTTTTATCCATCAATCATATCTTTTTTTTTTCTTTATTCCGATTAATGTTAAAATTATTTTTACTAACATTAAACAACTGTATAATTTGGTTGTCTGAGATACGATCAAAAGCTAAAATTAGACGAAAAAGGTTCATTCGAGAAACATTTTATACTATACATTATATACGTATATTCAAATTAGTTTGTAAGTGTGGGAATACTTATGAACGATGGTGTAAGCCAATGCCCCTCTTTCTCCTACTAGGCCAAATCCTATCGGTTGGAGGGAGACGAAACTCGACACCCACGGAATAGTGCTCTGCATCGATCCGATGTATATGTGTCTCTTTCCCTCCAATGGACACTAACTTCGTCGTTCTCGAGCAATCTATATTTTCTTGCCCTCCTACACTGTCCTCCCTTTATCTCCACGCCGTTCCTCGCTTTATCAGACCAGCTACCGCTCTTTCCTGTCCCAATGCTTCTTGCTTCTCTAGCCTTTGCCCTGTATCGCCCCTTATCCATCTTTTCAAGTTGCCACAGGGGCTTCGATCGGGGTTTCTTTTTCTGATTAATCTGCGGCCAAATGAAAAAAGATGTTTGAATGGAGAGATTAAAAGAAATTCTTATTAAAAGATATCCATACTTTATTATATCAGATGTAAGTTGGTAGTCGACAGTAATTGCGAACTAAAAGAATTACATATTATAGTTTCACTTACTTCTTTTTGAATTAAATCTCTATAATGTTGCCGAATTTAAGTAGAAATTACGTAGCTCTGAGTTATCCTTTTTATGTCCTATTGTACAACGTGCAACATGTTATCTGTATCGCAGATGTTTAATGATTAGGTTATACGAAGAAAAATTAATCTCGACCCAGACATTCAAAGTAAATTTTCTTGTTTGCATTGCATTCTACTAATCAAGAGGACTATTTGTCAAAGAAATCATATGTTGCAATTGGATCACCTTGTGTTTCCTATTCTCAAATTTTCCTCAAATTCTTACTCTTCCCAACTAGGTCGTAATAAACTGCAATTTTATTTTTATAACCATAAGGAAATTCAGTTACAGAAAGTTAAAAAAATGTTTTTTCATCTTGCAGTAATTGCAAATGTTGGTCGAAACTTGCAAACCATTGTGCCACACGATTACATTTCCTACACTCCGTAAGAAATTTCCTGGGTTTCAAACTTACCTATTCGCTTTCTTACTGCGCCTCTTTTATTTACATCCGTCAATGCGTTTCTTCGAGCATTCTTCTTCCACCCTACCTTCTTTCTCCCATTCTCGACTTGTGCGAGCTAAAATTGCAACACACGTTCGAGTCGACTCGATCAAGAGCATCGAATAAAAACTTCTATAAAGTAGACGTTTCTTTATGAAAACTTTATGCCGGAAGTTTATGCCTACCATCATGGACATCTCTGTTCCTGGAAAGGCAGCAACAAAGACGAAAATGGATAAAGGTTTTATCTCGATAAAAAATGTAATTATTTTTATGAATGTGTGATATTAAATATCAAATGAAAAGTGTATTGCGTAACAGGTTACGCGATCGATGTTACGAAACATTTTCAGCTTATTTGATATCAAATATACGCGTTAATTCTCAGTATAATTGACCAATGTGGGCGTAGAACAAAGCTGGATTCCTGAAACTAACTAGCTTTCGTAACATGTATGTAATTGGCATTTTGAACACTAATCTCTTTTTTATCTCTTAAATATGTTTGATGTCTTTTGATAAGGAGAGAATATAATTGGTAATTATTATTTATAATTCTTAAACTACCCAAGGAATTTGGATTCAATTAAATGATTCGTTTTTTTTGTGACAAATTTGGTTTAAACAGTTATTTACTTTCTCTAGATTAAATTTCAGTTGCTAACTGATAGTAAATGATAGATAGATAGATAGATTTATTATAGAAAATACAAAAGATTCAAAATTCTAAGAAAATCTTTAACATAGAGTTGAAGGAAGAAATCATACATAGTAACAACAATTGTTTCATATTTTACTGGAATTTAGATATTTTTTAATGTAAGAAAAGTACGATTAAATTGAAAATGAATTTTCTTATAATCAATAATCAGCAGGATTAAATTCTAAAAAAATGAAACCAAAAACAAAATTAATAAAGAAATTGGTAAACGTTAAGTTATATGAAACTTTTGAACTATAAATATTTGTATCCCGTAAACAATCGTTCTTCGGCCCGCTAACACTTTGAGCCTCGGTACTCAAACTTGTTTAAAATAGCATTTGGAACAACATCATTTTATGGAAATTCCACTCTGAAGATTTAAACACCGTTATATAGTTAGTGATGCATAGAGTTCGTCGAAGTAAATGGGATGGAAGATACATTGTAAATGGGGTCAGATGCGACCTGGGAGTTATTTATTAAATTTTTGATCATTCGTTTGCGATTCCGGCATAATTTTCGCTAATATAATTACGGAGAACAAGTATATTACCTGTAAACACCAGCTGCGTTTCTGCAGTTTTTATATTTAAATTTTCTTTCGAACCTTACAGATATTATTATCATATACATATATTACCATATATAATCAACCATCAAATATCTTCATAATATTCTTTATCAAAAACTTATGGCGATATCTCGACATCCAATAACACTTTTGTTTCAATGAATATTATTGTACATGAGCTGTTCCTCAACTGCCAAATCAATTCACACTAATCACATTCACATGTTCCGCTCTTAAATACGTTCGTTAAATATAATTTTATACATTGCTTCTGTAATTTCACATTTCTGTATACCAGGGCCGAATTGATCCAAGTCTTTCTTTCGTATTTTTCAATACATAAATGTACGATAATTACATAAAAGACTCAACGTGACAAAAGAATAATAATCGCACATTTCTTGGATAAAAATGTATTAAGTTTATAATTAAAATATTATACTTATACTACGCGACATATTAGAAAGCTACAAGGGAAAGCACGATAAAACACATTTTCTACCAAGTCCAGTCATTTCAAATTGAAATATAATCCTTTTAATCGACTTTTAATCATCAACAAAACCTGTACATGTCAAGCAACACGGTGATCGATTCATCGGTGCAAGCTGACGCTGAACTTGATCTCGTTTCGATCCGGTAGGTCAAAGTTTAAAGCTAGCTTCGAAAAGCTGGGAGTCTCGCGTTATCTGACAAACGCAGACCAATGCTCACCCCGTATTAAGGGATCGAACTGAGGCGAGTGCATCCGCGATAATGGTTGCCTGAAGGGCCTCCACCTTCTCCAATTGCATCGTGGCACGCCGTCGAAAGCGCTGCTCAATATTTCGGGTTAATGGGCGGAGGAACACGGAGGAACGATCCGTTCATTGTTCCTGCTATCGTTTAACGAGAGAACGGCGGAAGAGGAAACAGCTTTATGGAAAATACATTAATACGGTTTCACGTTTGATACATAGATAACGTGATACTGAGAAATACGACTTCATGAAGCGAGAGAATTGTTAAGTGTATTTGATTTGGAGAAGTATTTCATCGTATTTGCGAATGAAATGTCATGGAAAAACTGTGTGAAATAAGAAAACATGTAATTTGGAAAATTATGCAATTGTGTAAATTCTGTAATTCGAAGTATTACTATTTACTGGAGAAAGAAATGCAAAAAAGATATCGTGATTAAAACGTCTGAAAATAGCTTATAGATAGCTTAAAAGATTATTTATCACGATGCTATAAATACTTCTAATTTTTTTCATTCAGGCAATTCGAATTACTTTGCAGATTATTTTGTAATAAATACTTTGACTTTTCCAAATTTTGAAGAGATTGTAGAATCTAGGTAAAAGAAGGAAACGATATGAAATTTATTTTTAGAACTTCCTTTGATATTTATAACGTTGAGGAATAGAATTCGATAATGTAAATTGAAAAAGATATTACAAATGAAAAATTACAAATGAAAACAATAGGCTACAGTGATAAGTATTTTTATAAGAACATCTGACTAATTGAAAATGTCAAGGGATTTAATGGATAAATTCTAAGAAATATAAACCTTTGATCTCTCGGGAATCTGTCGAATTTAATCGTCTTGCTATATATTATACATTAATTATCCCTTTCAAGATTATTCACCTTCAATGTCTCATCCACTTTATTGACTTTCACATAAATCTGACGTTCTCTTAAGTTACATAGAAATACGATTCCCAATTGAACAAGACGTTCTGAAGTTTCACAAGACTATAATAATATCACAGATTGAAAACTATTTACAGCAGATTGATTAAAGTTCACTCTTCAACAACCTCAAAGGAAATACAAACTATAAAACTTGTTTAAAGAGAACATCCTCATAAATAAATCCAGAAAAATGAAATTCTAAATATAGAATATTTACGTAAACTAGCTTCTCCACATCTGTTCATACCAAAACAAACATCCTTCAAGTTTCCCTCAATCTCGTTATAAATCTATAAAATTTTTGCTAAGATTATGAATTGGTTCTTCCGATCACCTTGGTAATTCTACCATTAAAGTTTTCTCAACTAAAAAATTTTATCAATTGCACCATCTTTCCGAGCTCCTCCAATGAAATATCATTAGACTGCGAATATTTATACAAATCTTATGAGTATAATCAAAAACATGAAACCCAAGTAAGAAATTATGTTACCTACTAAATGTCACACTATCTTATACATTTTTCTATATTATATGTATCCTACCCTGCACCTTTTCACCTTCAAATTTCCTACGATTGTACAAAACTCTGCAATCTAATATTAATCGTAAGTCGCCATTACGTTTGTTCTGCAGAACTCTAAAATAGAATGCAATGTGCAATCCTTAGATACCAGACGGCGCCAATACTCGATTGTTTAATTTATGACTTACGCTATTTCTTACCCTGGCACAACAAACGATCGGGCAAGAATCGATCGAATTTACCGTCCCGCCCAAAATAATGAAAGTAACGAAGTAACGAAGTCGTATCAATCGGAAACTGATCGAGTCTGGGGATGGGAATGGAATTTGAAAAAGAAAGCTCATGGCTAATTGCTATTTTATTCCGCGAACCATGTCCTCGTCTGATTCGACACGTTCTACCATCCGTAGAGTTTACGACGGAGAATTTTGTTACCCAATAGAGAATGCTATTCAACCGGTGGATGATTGGGAATTGGGGCGAGACATTCGTTTTGCGCTTCAAGGAATTCCCAGCAATTTCGATCGTTTATCTGATGAGTGCTTGCTGTTTGTGGTCCTTTTGTTCGCAAAGACGCGCCACATGCGAATAAAACGGACGTCTAGAAAAATGTACTTCGTTTGAAACGCGTGCTTATAATTAGATCGCGTTGCTGAGCTTTCAACGGTGCATTGATTGGATACAAAGTGAATGACGATGAGAAGGATCGTTGAGGTTTGAGATCGGGGAATTCTGGAATTTATAAGAACCTTTAGAATAGGAATTTATAGAAATTCTATGTGGAGCTTTGGGAATTTTGATAATTTGAAAAATTGCACAGGCATTGAAAATTCGATGAATTCTTGGAAGTCTCTGGGGAAATAAAAGAAAATTAAAGTTTCAGAAGTCTTCAGAGTTTATAGGATGCTTTTAGTTCCTAGAGTTTCCAAGGTGTTTAAGGCTTTAGAATTCTTGTACCCTTTGGGATTCTCAGAATTCTTAAAGTTTATGAAATTCTTAGCACTCATAGAGCTTGGAATATCTCGAAATATCGTTAATCTGAACAGCCACAATTTTTCAAGTGTCCATGAAACTGTTCGAAATTTCCAAACCACCAACCAGTTGTGGTAAGACATAAAAAATGCGATAAATAATTCATATCTGTGGAAACGATTTTGTAAAATTACGGTCTTTAAATTCATGTAACAGAGCCGGACGTTACCTACCCTTTAATATCTACACGTTACCCATGTGTATTCAACCTCTGCCAGATCCAATTAAACTTTGCAACGACTCATTAAATTCTAAATCTCCTTACACGCGATAATCAATCTGTTCGTAATAGCTCGCAACTCGTACGCTCCATTCATATCAACCTTCTCAAGTTCCGCAAAAACTTAATGTTTTTCACATGTTATCATTTTACGATCATATTATAGATATTATATTATAGATAGATAATTATATTATAGTTATCAAATCATGGAAAATATAATAAGAGAAAATTGATTAAACCATCAACATCACACATATCCCATTGACTCTAATCCGTTTCCATTTCATTTAGACTTCTTTTCACACGTTACACCTACGCGTCTTCAAACCTGTAATGTTACGCTAATATACAATCTCCAACATTAACAATAGTTAACACTATTCTAGGAAACTTCATACCGCAATTAAAATTTTATTACCTGTGCTACTATTGATTAAATCTAATTGTTCAAGACACTAGGCTCGAGAGATGTAGCAACAAAGATCATTTGCCGTCAGAATGATAAGCTGACAAGTATTTATTTGTCAGTAAAATAAAATGATTGACAAAGATTATTTGTCACCTAGTAAGGGGCTACTAAGTAATTAGCTCGGAAATGGCAAGGATCACTTGCTAGTATAAGAATTATAATGTTTATTAGAGAACGGACTGTATTACAAAACTGAGTGTGGGTGGTGTGAATTATTGAAAAAGCTATTGACGCACGTTAACTCTAAACTACTCGAGATGAGGCTATTATAGTTGCTCATACGAGAGTTGTTCGCAAGGAGAAACACGCGGACTGGTTTTTCACACATTTCAGTTTGCATGAGTGATGATCAGTTCAATACGATCGGTAAACTTTTCCAAGTGATCAACCCCACGTTATCGGCCCTCGAGGGTACGAAGCGACCAGCGAGGACCCGCACAGGAGTTCCACAGGTTTTTCCCAATGACCATAGCACGCAATCAAGCCTTATGAATTGCGTATGCTGGTACAGAATGTAAAGGGATGGAAAACTCCTGAGTGGCAGGCAGTTGCTAACTGGATAAGTGCTTTATGACTTCATGAGATCATTGGTGCTAGGAAAGTCAGAATTTCTTAAACTTGTAGGATATCTATGCGTAACACTAATGTTTCAGTATCGACAAAATATAGGAACCGATAAACAACAAAGAGCTACCATTTCTTAAAAATAATTGTAACGGACCAAAAATATAGTAATAATAGTAATAGTTTAGCGTATATAATAGTCCAGAATTAAATATTACTCCCTATCAAACTTAGAAAATAATCCACTCTTACAGAAACTACTCGTCCTTCTGATTCACTTCCAACTAGATTCAGACCTGCTGCTGAACAGCTTTATCCTTTCCAAATTAACAAATTACCAGAAATTATTAAAAACAAAGAGCCACCATCCCCTAGAAATAAACACAATAAGTAACAAGTCAATGTGTACGAAGAATGCAGTAGTCCATATGCTATGAACGTCTCTAATATCATTGAATATCACTCGCTGTCGAACTTAGGAAATAGTCCATCCCCGCAAAAACTTATTCTTATTCTTCGACACGCCGTTCCTTTTTCTTCCTCCCTGTGTTCTCAATGCCGTCTGATTAAAACGTGACAACGATGTGGCGAGTTTTCTATCAGAGCTGGACAAAGGAGCTAATGTTAATTGTCGACAAAGGCGAGTTTACGTGGCCGTTTCCATCCGAGTTCACCGGTGAAAAGAGGCGACACGAGTGAATGAAAGGTGCTTCTGTATCCCATCGTCCGCAGTGGATAACACGGAATGAATGCTCGTTCGACGAACAAACGACATTAAGTTTCGCGTGGCTGTGAATTAGGCCACGGTTCCGCACGCGTTCTCTTTCTCTATTTCTCTCTGTGTGGGTGGCACGTTTTGTACGAACGCGTTTGTGAATGTGCCCTAAGAGATAGGGAAAGTTTTCCATCGCTGACAAAGGATTGCGGCAGTCTATTGTTCCTCGCGTTACACACAGCTAACTCAATTCCAGTTTTTCCAAACGATCGCGATCGGTTTTTCCATTCGAATCGAATTTATTCTCCTGTTACTTTGCTGGAAAATTGCATTCACACTCTGATCTCTTTGGACTTAGAATAGTTTGGGACATCACTCGTGACTCGTCTGGAATTATTGCGTTGTTTGGAAAGTTTGGACAGTTCCCGACAGACGAAATTCAGTTTCTATCCTCCTGTTACTTTGCTGGAAAGCTGCATTCACCGTCTGATTTCTTTGGATTTCGATGCATTTGGGAAATCATTCTCCACTCGTTTGGAATTATTGTGCTGTTTGGAAAGTTTAGAGGATTCCCGATTGTCATAATTAAATTCTAGTCCTGTTACTTTGCTGGAAAATTACATTTACACTCTGATTTCTTTGGATTTCGAGGAGGAAAAAATCACTCGTGACTCGTTTGCAAGTGCATATTAGGTTGTTTGGAAAGTTTGAGGAGTTTCCAACAATCAGAATTAAGTTCCTATATCTTAAATATTGATTGGAAGAGAATTATTTGTCAGGAACTAGTGGCAAGTGAAAAGACACTGAATTGGAACAAATGGTGTTTCTAATTATGAATAGTAAAAATTAAGGAGAAATTGAATGTAAATGTTTCTTAACAAAAGAATATTATTCCTCGTGTATCGATGAGAAGCAATTAAAAATTCGTATTGACGTTCCAAACGAACAAATAAACAATAAATTAATTCAGGATTAATTTTGCAACTTTGTTTCAGTTAGGAATATGGATTTTTTATTTGAAATAATTTGTGAGAATATTTTTCAAGTATTAAGAAATAGTATAATTTTTATGTGAAAATACTCATGAAGTTCGATGATATTAGAATATCAAAATTAAAATTTTCTAATTTTGTAATCTTTTAACGAAATACGAAACGTCACTTTGAGTATTTAATAAAATATTTCATAAATGATATATTTTGTTGGAATACCGGAATTTACGAAAAGGAGGAGTGTTCATATTGTGGGTTAACGAATGTACGAAGCAAACTGTTCTTAATTAAACACATTTATTGAACCTTTAATCGCATAGATACATATCGTCGCGTCGTCCAGCGCGTGACGATTATAATATATTTATATATCTTATACGTTATATATATGTGTATGTATATTTATTTGTATATTTATACGTACATGACAGAGATTCGCGCGTTTACGAGGAGAGAAGAAACCATCGTTTTATACCTTCATCATTAATTACATGTTATTAATATCTTATATTAATCATATCTTCAAAGAGAGGCATACATAATTATAATATTTTTCCTAGAAACGTATAAAATTTAATCGTATTACAATTTTAAAAGATCGTAAATATACCTTCGTGAAACTCTGAAAGGAAAAAAGAAAGACTAAAGGATAGAGTGAATTACAAAATATTCCATTAAGCCTTCTATTTAAGACAAAAGAAAAGGAACCCTAAAAAGGCAAGCAATTTTTTATCGAATACTCCGTAAAAACTGTAGCAACGTTTAACACGAAAAAAATTCCGTGCCCATGGTATCTTTTTTTTTTCTTTTCATCGAACGACAGGTTTCTCCCAGCCCTCGGCCGGATGCACGATACCATCGATAAGTCGATCGCGTGGAAATAATAAATCGATAGAAGGTACAGTGTTCCACGAGGCGGAATCGCGGAGACGCGTCTAGAAAAATATAGATGTGGGAACAACACACGTACAGAATATTTTCGAAACTTGCTTTATCGTTCCTCTTTTTTTTCTTTTTCTCTCATTCTTTAAAGACAGATACACGGGTAGTGTGATGAGATCTCGAAGATCGATTTCTCGTTCTCGACTTTGGACGACCATATATATTTATATATATTTTTTTTACTTCCTTTTTTTTCTCTATTTTCATGTTATATTTAATATTTGGTTCCCTTTTACGATTCGACGTTACTTTTACCTTACAAATAATTACACGGGTTTTACGTCATAGAAACTCGAGAACGAAACCGATTCTGATCTTTAAACTTCAACACGTACACGCACTATCGATTTTTCTTTTAACCTTCCCATTCTTTCGGACAATCCTTGTTTTCTTGTTTTATAAAATACTCCTACCTTACCACTTTTTCTTCGTTTTATTTTTTCCTCGTCCGTGATCGATAGCGCGTGGCGTCATTCGACTCAAGTACCCTCGACAACGGTACACTCGCTACGTTTCCGGCTTTTCGTCGCAAAAATTTCGCAGCATTACCATCAATACACGTTGTCTCTACTTTTGATTCCTCGTTTATCCTCCTCCCTGCTTTCCGACCGATCTACGTTCCCGAATCCTCGGTCCGGTTTTGAAAATCCACACAGACGAAACGACCGATCGAACGATTCTATGGAAAGTTCGAATGAGCTAAGGATAAAATAAAAAAGAAGAAAAGAAACGATATCTGGACACGGGTGAAAATAAATTCGAGGAGACAGGATCGTTTTAAGCCGTACCTCGGAGCCTTACATACTAATATCGAAAGGTCACATCGATACGTACGAGTCGACTGCTGCTATTTTCGGCCACCAATCATTAGCTTCTACGTCTACGTGCCTTAATTACGCGGAACGCAACGACGACGTTCGAGTGCATTAGAAAAATTCCTCGTCGACTAGCTATCGATATATTCGTATTCGTGGTGATTGAAACGAAGAACCAAACTTAATCTATGAATCGAGAAATTATCACGAGATCGGTTGCTCTTGAGACAGGATGTACGAACGAATGATGTAACTCGCTGTAGTGAGATGGGATTCTATCGACGATGAGAGAATGATAACTAGACTGTGGATTTTTATGCAAATTTTTGAGATTATAAGCGAAAAAATGGATCTTAAGCAGTGACTTGTTTCACCTAAATATTATAATAAATTTTGGATATTTTGTCAGCCGATGTGAATATAATAGAAAATATATACGGACTTGCTAAAAGTTAATTTTTCTTCAAAATAATATATAATTTTCAATAAAAAATGTGATTCGGGGATGTTGAGTATACGAGTAAAAAGTGTATTGTTTTCGTTAACTAATATCGTAATTGTATGGTCTTGAATATAACTGCTGTAACAAATTAAAAGAAACTTCCTGAAGATTACGAAGCGTGAAATGTAAAATCTCTTGTCAAGAACTATATTTCTCCGTATTATGTACGTTTTATACATTTTTTCACGTTTAAATTTCTCATAAATGCATAAACATCCGCAGCCTGTTGATAATAAATCAAAAGAGTGCTGTTAAATCCTTTCGCTGATGAATGAACGTAAAATAACGTGGATATAAAGCTTAACTTTTTAAAGCTACTGACATTTTTAGAAATTGCCTGAGGGAAAATTGATAAATCGAAGCTCTAGCGTTTTAATTCCATCGAGTTTCCTCTCGAAAATTTAGATTGTTCGTCGCAAAGTTGATCCTCCGTGCTTTGGTACGTTGTTCCCGTTTTCAGTCTACGTCGAAGTAGATTAATCGAAAGCAAAGGACAATATTTGACGATGAATTCTTTTCGGTATCGTCCCGGTGATATTTTAAAATTTAATTGGAAAATATTTGATGTAAAAAAAGAAGGTTGAGGGACCGACAAAAATGAATATGATCGAGATGAATAAGACTCGTTCGCAATTCTATTAACGAACATTTATATATTAAAAGTTCACATAATAATAAATTAGTGTTCATTCGATATATTTTCTTTCAGCGAAAGGATTGATTTAAGTGCAGAAAAGTATGACGTGAGATCTATGGGATCGTGAAGGTTTCGAACATTCAAGTGTGGTCGAGAAAAAACGATATATATTTTGCGTTTGACACAGGTACAAGTGCGCCGTCATCGATTTGCTCAACAATGGAACAACTATGCTTAATCAGTTTATCCGACGATCCTATCTTCAACGACACAAAAGTTAACAGTGTTTCGCTTGGAAAAGATCGAGAATATGTTTCGATATTCATGCGTACGAAGCTTTTGTGCTCGGCGTCTAAACTGTTCAAGCGTTCCATTGAAGAATACTCAATGTAGAAACAACGAGTTACTTTTTTTTCTTCTAGCTACTCGACGATGGAAGTACTACTTAAGTGGTACAAATCACTGCCTTGGAAATTGTACATACTTTACAAAGGGTGATACGAAAGAATGTCAATTGAATTGAATTATCTTCGCAACTTGAGATTGGGAACGTTTCTCGACTAATTTCTTCGAATTTTTCTCGTTTCTGGTTTTCCTTAAACCTTATTGATAAATACCTTAAAACGAAAATACTTTTTACCAAAATGATATTTTTTCACAGAATATATAAGATTTTGATTTAAAAACCAACTGTGTATTTTAATTCTAATTGATTTTAAATAAATAAGATAGGTGAATGTTAAAAATTGTTGATAAAAATCAGAACAATCATCAGCAATTAATTTAACCAAAATAAGGCAACATTATTCTCTTATTATTCCCAATTCAATAAGTAAAAGAATTCAAAAACATATGAATGTTATAATGCAACAAAATTTCTACATTATTCCTCAGGATTGTTTAAAAACTGAAATACATTCAGCTCGAACTGGACCACTTAAGCAAATTCTATCGCGAGTAACGTTATAGTAGAAACAACTAGTTATTTTCTTACGTTTGAATCCCTTCGTGGAATCGTGGATTTTAGCTTCTCTCTTGATACGACATTAAAGCACCGTCTAACCGATTCTTCGATTTTTTCGCCCTGATTTTTTCTTTCTGTTTTCTTCAATATTCTTCTCTTCCTTGTCGCTCTGTTTCGTGACACTTAGATAAAACTTTAAGGAAGAAATGGTAATAAGAAAAATGTGACACTTCTTTCGAGAAACCTCGAGAGCATCCTCTTTTCTCGTCTGGAACTTTAAACGAGTTTCTCTCTGGTTTCCCTCTTCCTTCTCCCGTAAAAAGATCTCTAAAGCAGGATCGATATGTTACATCGTATACTCCGTCGCCGACTTTTTCTGTTCAATTTATTCCTGCTCGGTTAGTCGCATTTCACCGTTGTGAATATTAAGAATTCCAATTAAATATTGTGAAATCTTTCAAACGTAGACAATAGAATCGAAATTTTTTAAATTTCGATAGTCATAAAAATTGCAAGAGAAGAAGATTTGCAGCGTATTTCCTTCGGCCTTTGCAAATTCATATACTGTATGATCGATCAAATTACGAAGTATCCACTTGGATGATCGCACAATTTTCATATCGAGTATGTTCTCCATCTTGGCACGTTCCCTGCCACTCTCGCATAATATTCCATTCAATCTGCGTCTGCCGTCGATAGCTCGTGCCGTTATTTATTTTATATTCGCAGAAAGCGTTACCGACTTGAACAGAAACTGCTCTCGACCATGGATAATCTGCATCGTACATATTTAACATATTAAAAGACGAACTAGAATCTTCAAATATCTTCCTCCGAACACTTGCAATAAATACAGTCTTTATCCACTTCAAAATCAACAAAACTCACCCAATGGCAATTTCTTTCTTATAATAGCAAATTTCTAATAACAATGACAAAAAGAAAAAAAGGACCAAATGTTTTGCAAAGTTAACGATAACAGAAACATGATCTTCGCTCAAAATCTCAATTCAAACTCAACAACATCCTTCCTTCAAGTTCTCTCGATTGAACAATAACGAGACGGTGTATCCGTAATTCATTACGTTTGCTTATGATGCTTCATCCGTTTGTTCCGTTCGATATACTTCGCAAAAAAAAAAAGAAAAAAGGTAGACACACAGAGCGAGCGATCGTTGGTCCAGACGACGACCAGAAATTGGAGAACGACGTCGCACCTTTAGATCTCGTAGTTGCGGAACTTGTTCACCACCTCGTTTGACGCCTCCGAGTCCCAGCCAAGGTCACGACGTGCACCGTAGTAGATGTTCGCGCCACCCTCCGAAGCTCTTCTGTGAGCGTTCGCCGGTTGCACCTTGCTAGTGTGACCAGGGGAACCAGCAGATTCGGCGGCCGCGTCCTGCAGCATGCGATCCTTCGTCTTCGGTATGCTCCAGTGCATCGACTATAGCGCATTCGAGTGCTCTTTCTTTATTCTTTTTGCTTTTTTCTTTTGTTTTATATATATATGTATATTTCTTTTTTATTTTGTTAAGAAGATTAGAGATGAGTAAGCAAAATAGGTCACTTGTGAATGGGTCACAGTTTGGATTAAGCATCGAACAACGATTTGGGAAGCTTACATAGTGAAAGTAAGTTTAAAATCTGATTGGAAAAATTTTGTTTGATTATAATATGTGATCTCTATCGCAAATGACCCATTGTTGTCATAGTTGGGTTATTTTGTGTGTTATATGGGTTATGGGTAATTGTGCGTTATGGTTAGTTTTGAGTTAGTTGAGCTTGAAGGATCGATAGAACGGAAAATCAGAAAATGATGTCAGGTGTATTAGTTGGAAAAGTAATAACGTCGTGCGAGAAATTTCTAATAAAAACTTTCTGCTCCTAAAGTTCTGAATCATTGACAAACTGTTTCCGTATAATTGAAAAACATGACTAAAAGTCAAATGTAAAATATCAAGGATTATATTACGTATCAAACAAATTTAATAAAAGTTCATTTTTCAAACACTCCTCTCCGAAGCACGAAAGTAAATTCGACAAAATTTTCCTTTGTACAAAACTCCAAATTTGAAGAAGAAATATACATAAATACATTTTTCAAAGCAAATGAATCCAAAACTCTACGAAAAAACGGATCTACTCGTTTACTTCTCCGCTTGCAAACTCCGACTTAAATTTCAAATTTGGAGATTTCTGCTAACCCAATATAATTTTTCCTAGCCTGTAATAGTCAGTTCCAATGCCAGTTTTCTATCTATGGAAGTTGCAATGTCGAAAGAACATCGTAGCAGTTTCTTTCCTTTTCACGAGATACGAAATTTCTCGCACGATTTTCCAAGCATTGTTCGCCACCGAGCAACAAAAATTTCGCCGAAGAACTCCTCACCTGATGCACGTGATCCTTCATTCCAAGCCATTGCTTGTAGCTAATGGCGATCCCGCTACGCCTCCATTTGTCATAGTTGCTCCTTTGCTCAGGGTCACAGAGAACCTCTTTCGCGTGCTACGACAGAAAGGAATCGCGTTACCTTGGTCGCAATCAAACGGAACTGTAGTCGGATAGATGGAACAGATATAGCATGGTTGTAAATTAGAACATAAATTATTATTATTAGGCTACGTATGTTTTTACAAGATTCACATTTTTAAATTTAAATGATTATCAGACTACGGATGTGTATGCAGAATTCATATTTTTATGGGTACAATTAAAGAAACGAAACCTTCGTGAAAACGAAGTAAAAGATGCTAAACGAAGAAAGTTTTGCTTACAGAGTTTGAATTTTAGTTGTCGATCAATCTCTTACAACCGTGCTATTTAAATTTCACGGACTATACAATCACACGATTATACATCGGTTAGATCGTATCGTCAAGACGAGTCAGATTAACGTAAATGGAGCAATCGTGCAACAACTTCCTCATGAGTCACGTTGCGACCATATGCGAGTAAAGAAACGAGAATAGACCGAGGAAACAAACCTGCAATTGCTGAAATTTCCGTTCAGCTTCCTTATCACCTTCGTTCTTGTCCGGATGATATTGAAGAGCCAGCACCTTATACTCTGCCGTGATTTGTTCCACCTGGAATATAGATTTTTAAGGATCTTTTAGGTGAAAAAAATTCGAAGAAGTTGAAAGTTACCACATAGTTAATTGACCTTAAAAAAAGACATACAGGATGTGTGGGATGGCTTGGAAGGAAGCACTAAGCAGGACGGTTCATTACACATCCTTTATTTAAACTTCACGCTCCTGATTACGTGGATTATTAACTTTGCGATTTTCACTGATAATCTAGATAATTTTATTTTCTAATAATTCTTTGGAATCCCCCAAATGATCTTTTAATGACTTTTCTTTCTGTTATTATAACCTTGTGAATTTTCTAGTTCTAATATTACTTGGAGTATTTCAGTATAACGTAATTAAAAACCTGTTTGAACAAAGAAGTCTTATAGAAAATATCAAAGTCACAACTGAAACACTCAGAATGATGGTAAAAACACGTGCATAGCTAATCTCAAGACCAGCCAGACAGACAATTTACAGAATATTAATCAATGAATAGAATTATTTTAAAGTGCGTTGAATTCTAAAGAATGGAAAACACGACTTATCGCCGGATTGTATATTTTCAAATTTAAAAATATGCCCAAGATGTATACAATATACAAAAATATATAAAATACTCAAAGTAGAAACTCAATAGAAAAATCAGCAGTCTACTTAACAGATTTGTAGTTAAAGAGGATCTAAAAAAGAATAGAAAAAATATTCTCCGAGAGGAGCCACTATATCTAACAAATTGAACGTTCTTCCAAATTCACCAATAGACAAAACAAATATTTATTTATATAATAATATAAATTTACATGAAAATCCGTCATCTACGTATCCAATTTTTTCCTTATACTCTTCAATTAAGAAGCCTTAAAAAAGAGAAAGAAGAACACCAAGTCTATAAAATTGTGCACTCTTCCAAGTTACGCCAATGAATATTTCCAGGCACCTTCCCAGATGTTTTACATCATGATAATAATCGAAAGAGACACGGGAAGGGCTGTTTACCCTCCGTTCGTCGATTTCCTGGCTAATGAAGACGACTGATATTTGCCAGGCAATTTAACGAATTTGCTTAATGGGCGTAGAGTTCCTTAATGGATCTGCCGGACCGTTGGCAAACAGACGAACATCGCTCATTATTAACTCTTGGGTTTTATTTAAAGCAACGTTATTTATTTTTAGTAGATCGCGAGGAATGCGCGAACAGGGAGAAAACAAGCGTGGAACGCTGACATAATTCCTTAGAAAGGGTCTACGATGACTTTTATATGATATTCACCGATGGAACGGGACGTGGATCGAAGGCTGATCGACTCTTTGCGCCGTGGAAATGGCTTGTTTACTTGGACAACTTCTCGGGAAATTATAATCGAACAAGCTTTCACGTTTAGTCGATATTCCAACGACGCGAAAAGATCATCTTCCTAGGGGTTATTGCATGGGGTTGAGTTACTTCTTCCTCTCTTGCAGGATTTTGACTTTTAAAGACCATGGTTTATCGCAATGTTGCAATGTAAATGTGACTCATGTAAATATTTCAGCACTTACTATAGGAAACCTTTATGCACATATTGTGTGTGTTATATAAAACATAATTGTTGAAACTACACTAGCAACTATTATCATCTATTGAATTTTTAAAAAGAGGAAATTTACTATAGACCAATGATAATAGAATAATAGAAAAATAATTTATAATAAGGATATTACCTAGATAGAATATCGGCTAAATTTGTTTATATAAAGCAAAGTATCATGATACCTGTTGATAACATGGATTTATCATTTTGGAAAGGTCAAACATACTCTCTACTCCATCTAAACAATTTTTTGATACACAAATTAGTTTCAAAAAATCTACAACAATTTCATTCCAAGAATTTATTAATTCTACAATCGATAATTCTTATAAACCTAATAAATAAATTGTTTTGATTAAATACATGATGCCGTAAAGAAACTACATACTACTAAAGTTCCATCTGAAAAAACACTTCGTACGCTGTCAACCAGATATTTGAAAACGCAATAATTATTTTATAGCTACAACTATTGGCCTATGAATCTATTATCGACGCTCTCAATTTCTCGTCCATTAAAAATCCGTATATCGTTGAAAACATCAGACATTTTCATTTTCATCTTAACTTATCGTGAACTTCACATAGTCAAAGTTATCAATCGCGAAACGGATTGGATCGTAATCGTATTGTCAACTTCCATTGAGCCGCGGTGTGATATATTTTTGTCAAACGAAGTGGCAATCGACAGACGATCGATACTAATCGGGAAGTTGAACCAAAGCGCTAATTAAAGTTGTGCCCGATGCTGATGCAATTATCCTGCAGTGACAAGCTCCTGACAGCGAAACTAATTAATTCCGCATAACTTCTGAAAGTATATTAAATACGCATGTATCCCATTAGATAAATGTGCAGCAATCTGAAACTTTAAGCCGCGATATGACCAGAGATAACTCAAATCGAAAATTGTTTAATTGTCGGGAAATCGGATCCGTGCGAGTAGTGCCACTTTTGAATTCTACTTTTCAAGGTGCTATCTAATTGGATCTGACAAATAACGCGGATGATGAAATATTCATAGTTTATGGAGATTGGTTCTTAGGTTACGAAGCAGCCAGTATCCGGACAAGACGTTGTTTTGGTTATTTTGTCGGAAATTTTAAGAGTGAAAGCGATTGGTTAATTGGAATTCCTCTTAAAGCGGAAAAATCACGTATAACAAAATATAGATACGCTAGGAATTAAAATGTTCTATAGAATGAAGAACCTCGTTTGACTAATAAATTACTGTATCATATTTTTCATATTACTATTAACTAGATACCGAATGACACAATTCAACAACAATCCAAAAACCAGTCTTCAAAGACAGAAACGAAGAACACGTGAAAATCTTAAATCTCAACCATTTTTCAAAGAAAATCGTTGCAAACAACTCTATTAGCTGGAAAAACTAAACAAAACAAATCAGAAAAACTATTAAATATAAAAAAACTCTTGTAACTTAATTCTTCAGAAAGAAATTCACGAAAGTTGGTTTGCTGTCACAGACTCATCACACGAAAGAAAACAGCGATACATTTCTTAAGAAACTTCAGCCTCAACCCTTTCTCAAAATGCCACCACAGATATCCCCATTACTAAGAATAATAAAAACATCTACCAAGTGTCAAAAACTTCGCGAAGAGCCCAACAAGGCCTTACCGTCGCGTTGCAGACTCGTCACACGAAAGAGAAACATAGCAATTCTCTCCTTCGCAAAGAATTTCAACCTCAAATTCCACAAACAAACCTGTCACTAGTAATAATCAAAGGAAACAAAGAGAACCACCGAAATCTCTGGAAATCAATTCCTTGCGAAAGTAATTCAGAAAATTTGTCTTACCGTCGAGGACTCGTCGCACGAGAGCAGAGCATAGTAATCCTCCTCCTCGCTGGGCTTATAATTGATGGCGTCTTCGACGCTCATTTTCCCTCGCTGGTTCTTCCGTTTCCTTTTTCACGATCCCCAATCTTCCTTTCGAAGATTCTTCGATGTCCAACAGCAACGATATCCGGTCAAAATTGTCCAGTTAAAAATTTCGTGTCAACGAATCGAAAGATCGAGAAATTTCTGAAGGGAATCGTTTTTTCTTTTACGCGCGTATTTGATTCGAACGCGACGCGTGTGGACGCTTGAGAAAGCGTGATGACACTTAGCCCGTAGATGCTGTCGCTGGCTTGGTAGATTCTGGTAATCGGCCTCCGGTCGTCACCTGTTGCCGTGTCGCGCGTCGGACGCTCGAGTGAGCCGAACGAGGGAGAACCGTGTTAGAGACCCGGAAAAACCCGATTCCCGGGAAATTCCGCGCGTGTGCGCAATTCAGCAGTGGCTGACAAAGCCTCCCGTCGATCGTGGGCCGCCCCCTCTCCGGAAGAAGCTCCTGCGCACTCTGGTTAAGTCTTCCCTGTAGGGGGAACCGAGGATGATTTTCGTCTCGAGATTTCTCGTTTACCGGCTGAGGCTACCACCTGGACAAATTGGTTTTCGGATAAAAGAATTGGATCCTCGTATACAATAATTTATTTATTACGTAATAATATTAGCGAATTGACAATTAACCACCTGAACAGATTGGGTTTCGGATAAAAGGACCAGATCCTCTTATACTATAATTTATTAATTATGTAACAATATCAACGAATCAACAATTGATCACTTGGACAGATTGATTTTCTGATAAAAGGACTAGATCCTCTTATACGTTATATATCATCTTATACATTATACATTACATATCATATACATATCATATACACAGTATAATAATTTATAAATTATATAATAATCTTAGCAAATTGACAAGTAAGCAGCTAGAAGAACTGAGAACCTGTTCTTTCCCACAATAATTTATTTTAATGATACAATAATATTGTAGTGAATTGGCAAATGATAAGGTGTATATCGTAGACTTTTTTACATAATTATTTAATTTTAATTAAATGACTATAATTTAAAAAACTTGAAATTTAAAATATTAAAGAGATTATTGATAGTGCTATATCCACTAAATGTGCAGAAAGAAAAAAGTCCGAAGATTTCATAAAGATTGACTTTAAGACAATCATCTTAAAAAGCACAAAGAGCCGGATATAAATATCAAAGTCACAAAACACGATCGTCTAAATATTTCGACCAACGTAAATGTATATTATTGAGTATACACGTAACCTGAATTAAAAATCGTAAAACGATAACGTGAATAGTAACAAAACCTTTAAGTAATATTCTTCTTGAAAATTGTTTTAACTCCAGATTCAAACACACAATTGCAATAAAACGAGCAACTCCGAAGTAACAGGAAGTCGTAGCGTTTCCTAAATACTTGTTAATCTATTATCAAAGTTAATTAATTAACCCGTTTCTATGCAATGCTAGTAATTCTTTTTAAACCTTTAACACGAACGATTTATGGCGATCAATTAATATTCTCGGGCCAAATTCGATAATCTGTGTTACGTTTTCATCGTAGTCGTGGCACGTTACGTCACATTCCACTGTACAAAATCGAGAATTTGATTACATACACTAATACAGACAAATCTATCAAAATCATTAGTAGATGCCTTGTTAGTAGAATAGATGATGTCACTGTTAGTCGTGATCTACCTCTTATAAACTATTTTATCGATGTTCCAGAACCTTGAACACTCTCCTTTTGCTTTTTTAAAGATTTTTATACACATAAAAATGGTTTAATATAACACATAATAATGATTTAATGTGTTGTCTCTTTCTTTCTGTTTGTATTTTGTATTTTATATTAGACTCGTCGTATGTATATATATATAAATTTGTAAGACGATCACGTGAAACGTTCACGATTATAATCAACGTACACGCATACTGCGCCTTGATTGTCAGAAATTCCAGAGACTTGTGGCTTTCACTTGCGGCTACGTAACCTCGAACCTCACCTCGCAACGTTACCGACCGAGTGATCTAGATCCCGATCTCGGTCACGTGCCAACAGCTGATCGATCAACGCTGACTGTATTGATCGTTACAACGTGGAAAAAAAGAAACAGAGAACGAAAGATATGCTCTTTAATAATGAAAAATGTATTTTTGATAACGACGTTTAATATGTTCAGTGAGTAACAGGAAACTCTTTTTTTTTTATTAATTTATACACGATTACAATATCTGGATTATTTCCATTTGGATGTGGGAAGTTGAAAATAACGAAGTTTTGAGAAAAGGGACCTTTAGTAACTATCAGCAGCAATGTGTTGATAAATTGTGAAGGAAGTGTTAACAAATACCAATAAAGAAGTATACATTTTATTAAGAAGAATAAAGAAAATTTAACAGAGATTAAATTGGATAAAAAAGATTGTGAAGAAAAGGAAACTGTAGAAAGATTCTCAAGTAACAGGGATTCCGTCTCTGAACAATTTTCAAGGAATAAAGACAAGAAAATGGTCCGCTTGTTTTTAATTTAAATTCTATTAGAGTTGAAAAGATCCTTTTTGTAATATAAAAGCAAGAACGTGAAAAAGTTTAAAATTCTTCGGATTAGCTACGGCAAAATGTTTATTTCCTTTTGTAATACGTCGGAGATACAACCCAGCACCTATCTATTTGAAAAGTTTGGAAACAGTGAAACTCCAACCCAGATTTCAGCATCACAGCGGAGATACGCATAATAAAAAGCAGAAAAAATCGAGTCCATAAATTGGAACTCTACATTAAAAACTAGCATTAAAAACGTTACTCCATTTATCTTTTTTAACAAAATAAATTTTATTCTCTCCATGAAAAATAAATTCTAGCAATATTTATACAAAAATTGAAGATGCCAAAATGTGCAAAACGCACATAATACGTAGAAATATATGAAATATCCAAGCTATGATACTTATTATACAATAATATTTAAGTAGAACAATCCTCTGCCTGGATTCCGCTTCTTTAAATTATATTTATAAAAATATGAATTTGCATAAGTATCCACTGTCTTGCAATATTATTTGAAAATGTGTAACTGAGGAAAAGTCAGAGACCTACCACCCACCGCTCAAACATTGTGGCATACTTTCGCGTAAAGCGGGTTGCATGCTATTGAGAGACCCATCTATGCACCGACATATTTTTCATTCTCGATTTTCCATTCAACATCCAACTCCCATGAACTCACCGGAATATTCACCCTTTGCGGATGCGCGGTTATACTTTTACCCTCGATCCCTCGAAAATTAATTTTCCCTGCTTTATAGTGGTCCATGCGGTAGAACGACTCTTATTTCGCTACTTGTTCATCGTTTGGCTGCCTTAATTGCGCGTCAGCGTTTCAAAAGGTGAATCTGTTATAGGGTTTTTGCCGCACATGGTCTGCATTACACGGTCCATTTCCAGTACCGCAGTATTCCATTCGATAACCTGATATACCGTAACGACGTGTAAGTGCAAATATTGTACACATATTGGTTGTACACACGAAAGTGTGAGTAACGAAGAATATTTGTTGTTCGTTTGAAATTCTATATTAGAGAAAACTTAAGAAATATTTTATATTTAAATTTCGTTCGAATTTTTCAATCAATTTAATGTTGCATCAAATATTTTATACAATATGTGTAGAAATGAAAATGCCACAGTACGTACACGTACAATTTTATCATCGCACGCACGCTTGGAATGGAAGGCAAGAAAGATTTTATATACAGGTTTCGTTCGAATTTTTCTAGCAATCCTATGTTTTATTATACATTTTGTATAGGGTGTATAAAAATGAAAGCGTCAAAGAATATTCACATATCTTACACATGCATGTTTCCTGAAATTTAGTGCAAATACACTGCTCAAAACAATCGGAGGATATGGACAGTCAGTGGTAAATTTTGAAATAGAAGGAATTAAATACATTACATGATAGAGGTTTGGAGCATGTAGCAGGAAATATATATTGAGACTATAATTAGGATGGATAGAACGCTATGCTATTCGCACGAGTGTTGACTCCTGACTGCCGGAATTAGCTGCTCCTCCTCATACTAATTCCTATACCCTAAGCAAGTATGGACAATTTTATTGTCAATCGATGATTCGTTTCTCCACCGGTGGCGCTCAATCAGTGTCCCTAATTGCTTTAATTTAGGACTTAGGACATCGCAATATAGTCGCCCTATAGGCGACTGAAACTGGGCGAGGGAGATGTCTGCTTTATAATGATACAGCGTTTTAATTAATTCGATTACTACGTCAGAAATAGTGCAAATTTATCTCGTTAATTAAATCGTTATCATAGTTCTGTTCTAAAAAAACAAATAAATAAAAAATACTCCAACATCGCAATTATCGAAATTTGTCTACTTTTATTTCTTAATCAGATACTGGATATTTACCTTCACAAGAGTCAAATATTTTATCTTATAGCATTCGACCGTAGAATTGATTGAAAATTAACTAAATTAGCTTAAAAAGTAAAATCATTCATACAGAACAATAATACGTAAATGCAGCTTAAAAAGTGATAAAATGTGAAATATCCAGACAAAAATCAGAATTGATACAGCTTCCATCGTCCAAGGATGAATCAGTTCAAAAAATTTAACTCCTCTTACGCAAAGAGCTTTCTTTCCAAAATATCAACCTGAACATTTATAAATCACTTAAAAATCATCATTATTCTCTCCAGGAAAAAGAATTTCAGCCAAGACAATAGAAGATCCTATCGTATAGGATATCTCATCAGAGAAAATATTTACCTTTATCCAGTTTAATTCATTGGCAGTACAAAACGTATACGTTCGCAGAACCAAAGAAGGCGACGTACGTTCGTGTATAATCCTCTCCAGGCTCGTACATCATTAGAAATTCAAATTCCCTTGGTTGGATGATGGTGTGAGAGTGGAAGAAGCAGAAGAAGAAGAGGAGAACACTAAAACGTGACTGAATGCGTGAGCTCATTATGCATTCGTCTTGCTTCCGTCGAAGACGCCGCTGATTATCGGTACCTTCGCTTACAGCTGTTAAGACCATTGTCTCAGGAAGAGGCTTTCAACGAGGAAAGCTCGAAAGAGCTTCCTTCGGCCTTCCTACGACCTCGACGAACGCTTTGTTTTTTCGTCTTCGTCCACTGAATTTCTCTCTGGTAACTTCCGTTCTTTGATTTCTAGGAAAATTAGGACGAACGCTAATAAGACACAAATATTTCTGAATCGAAATGGAAGGCCAGAGAACGACGATGACAGGTTTTGTTTACGATGCTTGAATTCTGTTTCGTGGACCTTATCGCGTGATACGATGCTTTGAAGATGGCACGTGGATGAAGAAAAGTTCAGGGAATTTTTTAGATCTGTTTTCTCTTCCCGTGCTTCGAAGCTGAATTATAAAAGATAGGTAGAAAAGGAAGAAAAAAGGCGTGGGAACGTAAAATCTACATAGTAATAAAAAGAGAGTAAAAGAAATAGAAAATATGTATGAAATTTCCAGAATATTCTTTGGAATGGAAAATATGAAGTATCCAGTGCGCTCTTTGAAATAAAAAGTACAAGATCGAAGACATGAAACTCCCAAACCAGATACTGAAATAAAAATTATTTTCCCAGAGAAAATTTTTCGAATAATTGAATAACTTTTATTGTTAACTTTTCAACAATTTACAACCATAAACAAGCATTCGTATAACAATGTGATATATAACTAGTGATACAATAGCGCATGAGAAAATGAAAAGACGGGTTTAGGAGGCAAGAAGTGCTGGAACCCCGGTAACTAGTCAACGTGCGTAACACGTGTCAGCCAAATGCTTTTCTTCCTTCCATTCTGCTCTGGCAAATCGACGAGCTGAATGAAAAGCGGTCACATTTTTCAACGTTTGAACGTGTGGCACGAGACAGCACGAGCCACGGACAGACCAGATTGTTTCTTCGAATTTGAAAGAGCGACTCTACAGCCGTTTCTCATTCACGTGTTTTACTTGTTGAAGAAGAGCACGATGTTAGGCGAAAGAATACAAACGCCTAATAAATCATAAATCATTGACACACCTTTAGATTATTTTATTTTTAATTTCTTCTCAGGACGATTATCTAATAACTTACTAGCATAACGATTTTCCTCTTACTTTGATAATTTCATTAATGTATGAATATAAAATTTTAGAAATTTTTATTTCGCGAGTTTCTATCACCATTGTTTCTTTAAATAACAGGATTGTTTTATTTCGTTCTACTTATATTGTTCTAACTTTGTCAAGGAATTAGTAGATTTTATTATGGAAAAAGTAATATCTCGACGTAAAGTTTAACAACTTACTTTTAGAGATTTCGTATATTTGTAAGATAAGCGTATTGAAATAATCTATAGTAGGTATGCTCTACGATATGAGTTTCCAAGTGGCACGTAACAAACCTAATCCGTAGTTCGACATCCCCACAGTATTGAGGTGTACGCCAAGTCCATAAATAATTCAAGCAACAGTTACCACAGCAAACAATATAATTCTCCGTTAAAACTCGAGCACCGTTCCCTTTCGCAATTAAACACATCTGCCTATCCTTTCCTCGCTCGCTCTCTATGAGCCTCCTTTTCCTTTTTTTTTTTTTTTTTGTTTTGTTTTGTATATACAACGTACTACTTTAACTTATACTGCCGTCGATTAAATGCATTTCTGTTAAATTTGTATTTCCATTAAACGAAAAATCATCAATTCTTGTTACATGTATGAGCTTCAATTATAGCAACTGATTCTCCCCCATTTGTATTAATAAATGTACTTCTATTGTCTATACAGAATTTATTCTAAAAGTTTGTGTTATTCTCCCACTAGCAATCATCCTGTATCTTCTACGTAACTGCGTTTTCTTGGCTTGTATGAAACGTAAGCAGAGATTATTTACAATAGAACTGTATTTATCTAAGAATCTCATTTATTGGAAATTTTAATTAGTGTGCAATTAAATGAACTTCTACCAATTAAATTGTGCGAACGAAAAATCATAGATAAGAGAAGAAACCAGCGAACGCCAGTTATACGAGCAATTTGCGCCCCATTTATATTCATTTAACATTTATTTCGAAATTTTATCTTATTCCTCGATTAAGTATCACGCTGTATCTTCCGCACAGACAATTTTTGTAGCGTTGCACGAAACGTAGACAAAATTACTTATACTTGCGAAGCGGCACAGCAGCCCGGCGATGATCAAACACGATAAACGGTTCTTCGTCCGTGCAATCTTGTTGCGTCGTGTGTTATTAAGAATCTGGATTATTTCGACGGATCGTTTCGCCGATTACGCGCAACACCGTGATACAGAGGGGAATACCGTGTGTAAAGGGGTCACAGTGCTCTACACCGAAAGGAAACGTGGCCATCCGCGGCAGAGCGGTGCGGCACCGAAGGAGGAAACACACGCTCCGCTCTGTTTCCGTACGCACATGCGTGACAGACACGCTAGCGTGCACGCGCGCGGCACTAACCTTACCCCATCTGAAATTCTTTGTAGCCGCTAGTGTACGCGCGCACGCTCATCGCGTACCCTTCCTCGAGATCGACGAGAACATCTTGGAGAAGAAGAAAACGCGTCAATTGAATTTTCCAATAAATAGAACTCTTAGACAAATGGAATTCTTATAATCGTAAGTATACAGAATCACGAAAGTATTCCAACGCTTGTGATATAAAAGTTCGAAAACAGTAACAGGGTTAAATTGTAGTAACAGGGATGGATGTATGTTGCTTAGGTTGTGCTTTGTTTGAGCGTGAAGAGAGCGTAGATTTAGACGACCTTTTCTTGTGTTTTTATATGTCTCACTCTGTTTTGTAGTTTTTGGCAAGAGTAGAAAGGAATATCTTTGTGCTTCGTTTTGTTCTATGAAGAATGGGGTTCTAAGACCTCTCTTTTTCTTCTCTCTCTCTCTCTCTCTCTCTCTCTCTCTATGTTTTGTAGTAACGGAAAAGTTCTTGACATTGCGTTTATCTCACGGGAAATTTACATTTCCACTGCCGTGGTTGAAATATTTTTAGAGTTTCTAAACGCTTGGATTGTGAAGTATCGAGGAAATGCCTCACATTTTGTGGATTCTATTGGTACAAAAACATAAACTGTGTTTCTAATAGCTGCGGACTATTGCTTGCCGACAAAATTGTCAACCTCGACGATTAAAATTGAACTTTACGAACTACGGAAATCCGATTTTAACTAAAGTTACTCGTACTTCTATCACAGATACCTTCAACAAACAAAAGTATAATTATCTACGAAAACACATCTCACCTAACGACAATGTGAATTATGAACGAACCATTTTCTTTTCAATCAACAACCTGATCCAAACTTCCTCAATTTCTCCCAAATACCCCCAAATCGTTGTTAGCCATCCATTCGCCCTGAAAATCCTTTCTCGGCTATCAAAGGATCTCGAAATTTTCCATGAAGCTTCCTCAACGTCATCCCGATCGTCCTCCAGCTCGAAACCGATTCACGCGGGCAATTATATTTAGTCGAGGCGCGTATACTTCACGCCTTTCGAGGAATATACCCTCAGTTTCCCTTTTACACTCTTCGTGCACACATGTACGTACACAGAGCGAAACATAAACGTGCGCTCGTCGATTTCGCTTCTTCGACGGTACTCCTTGTTTATCTCGAAATAACGCTGCTTTGGTCGCACATGGGCGTTTCTTCTAGCCACTGCCAGATGCGTGGGTGGTGGCAGTGAAGAGAAGAGAAGGAGAGCACAAATGACGGTCACATGGCATCGTCGCGGACTCCTCTTCTGCTCTGACTTGTCAGTATTCCGTGAAGTGTTGTGCCGTGACTGCGTGCGGCCTTCTTTCGTCCGCAACCCCACGCACCACCAGTCCAGAATAATACCAGAAGCCTCGATTTTCCACCGTTTTCCATCGCTCGACCGCTCTATATTTCTTCTTTGCCTCGAGCATAGAGAAAGAAGTTTCACGTTTCGCACCCTATGCTCAAAGAACAAGTATTACGAAAAGAAGAGACTTAAATTCAACGAATCGATTTTCATAAATCAAAGAGGAATCAAATCACTGACGGTGATTCAGGGTTGACTCGTGCGAAGATACAATTTCAAAGTATTTCTTCCAACATATTTCGTTCGAAGAAGAAGTTCGTTATTTGAAGAGGAGATTTTGTGCATGATCACGTAGAAATTGATGAATTTGTAGATAAAATTGTAATTGCTATATGATGGTAAAAGATCGTTAAGACTGGAGGTAGAGTTCTGAAGACACTTTAAGCAGTGTTCGTTTCAAGAAGCCACGTTGAAGGAAAAAGTTGCTTGTTTGAGGAAGAGACTCTTGAAATAGATGAATCGAAGCGTGGAGATGTCAACACAAGAGAAACTTCAAACCCGGATAAAATTGGAATTTCCCTGATAATATTACTTGAACTTGAACGAAGATAAGATTCTGAAATATCTCGAGGAGCGTTTCTTCGGAGGTTTCTGGCCCGGGGAAGAAGAAGAGAGACTTCGAGTGGCTGGGAATGAATTTTTGATGGTAACCGAACAGAATTTCCAACGAAAGATTCAATAGAGGTTAAACATTGATTCAAAGGTTCTTTATGGTTTGGTTTCTTCGATCGTTCACTGGTCGCACTCGAGACAAAAGCTCGATGATCGTTTTAACGCCAATCAGGTCGAAAATCTCATTTTAAAATTCTACGAGCGAAGACAAGTATTCCGGTTCGATTTGGTATAGGTATAGTTTGAATAGAAGTTTGGAGGACGATTCGTCTAAAGATAGAAGTTCGAAGGTCTTCACGAGGAATTTGGGAGCCGTTTTGGGAAGTTAAACGAGAGAAGAATTAGAAAATAGACGAAAAAGCTTGAGAAACGATCGGTTACGAAAGGAGACAAAATTTGTTAGAAGAGAAAAATAGAAAATTTTACGTCAAACATCCATAGTTATCACACATAAATACATAAATACATCCATGGTATAACACACAGAAAAGAATAATTTTGGAATTTAATTATATATCGTTCCAGAAACGAATGAAAAATTACCGAAGATGCTAAGAAACGAGAAATGTAACGCAAGAATCAAAGAGGATGCAAAGTAGATGGAAAATATAAAATAAGAAACGTCGAAAGGAATATTCTAATTGATCTCGGCCACTTTTGGAGAAGTGTATCGAAGTGGAACGCGAACAAAAAGCCGGCAGAAGCATCGTTTAACGTTTTCTAAACGCGCGCCGCTGAAGTGTACTTTGATGCGCTGCTTCGAGAGCATTGAATAAAAAGGAAGTTGTCGAAACGTTCGAAGGGTCTCGTTACGAACGAATAATGCCACCTTTCACACACTGCTTTCGTCCATTTGCATACGCAAAAAATCGTATGGCTACGAGTGCCTTTTCTTCGAACAGTTAATTAATTACATCCACTTTTCAGATCCGAGCTATTCGCTTCGAAATAAAATATTACAATCACTTGAAATTATTAAAATATTAACCGAATCTTAGAAAATATTCTTAAAGAGGAAAAGAAGGACTTTAAAAATATTTGTATTTGAAGAAACCATCGTCAAATGATAAAAGAAGAAAATAAGGCACAAAGAAGAATGGACTTTTTAAGAAGAAATTTCGATCAGTTATTTAGGAAAAATTAAAGGTAAGATGATTATGATTGTTATACTTTTATTACAAATTTTCACATTTTCTCTTAATTGTTTATGAAACATCTCGACTCATCGATACGTTATTGCTCTGACGTTACACGAAGGCTGGTTTATTTACGTAATTTTCCCTCGAAAACAGATTCTATCGAGTCTAATCACAGTTTCCCTCCATCGAGGAAGATTATTGTTCGCGTACGCGGAGCACGTGGACGATCAGCTGATCGAACGTCCTCGTGTCACTTTCCACGAAACCAAAACTTTCTTCCTTAAACATGGCTCGACTCTTCAGTTTACTTCTATTATAAAACAATATGAATCGTTTCCTCTACTATTCTCAAATAATATTTTAAAAAGTATAATCTCATAACATCTTTTTTAACAGGTTTATCTTCGTCGCAAAATAAGATCTATTTCTTTATTTACGATATTTCCACGATCATTTAAAAAAAAAAAAAAAATTATATAGAACATTCGCAGAATCTTCTTTTCTTGAATTTATATGTATATCGACTCACTTATTGAAATATTTAAACGAACCCAAAGCGAAAAATAACTTATGGTCGAACGTGCTCCAGCAACGAATACTTTTAAGGCATCCACGTCGAGAAATCTGTACGAATATTCCATTAGGAATTAGGCAGGCGGCTCGCAGTGTATATTAATAGATCGAACCTGACAGCCGAACCTAACCAGACGCTCGAACGTTACACGCGAATTCGTTTCGTTGGTAACTACCAATCCGACCTCGATGTAAGTTGTATTTCTGTACCTTTATATAATTCTTTCTTCGTTTACCTTTCCCTTGTGTTCCGATTTTTTATATTTCAAGTGGAAAGGAAATGGAAGATTATACTACCGGAGATTTGATAACACGTTAGGGTTTCGAAAGAAATTACCACTTCGTTATGTAAATAAGTACCTTATTCGTAGTATTATCATCTTATAATATTGAAACTAATTAATTATACTTAAAAATGAAAATTATAGTTATTATATTATTTCTCAAAAAATGAAGTGTTTATATGCGAGGAATAATTCGTGAGACCAACGTTAGGCAAAGAATTTTATTCACTAGAGATTTAGTAATTCTGATTAGGATAGGTAGATACAATATCTAAAGAAGTTAGTTACAAAAATAGTTTGTAATCTTTTTTTATCTAGGTAGATGACGTTCGTCGGTATGTTAATTGGGCATCTGTTTTTGGACTATGAACTGCAAAATAGATTTGTATAGTCGTCGTACGTCAATGTTTCATAAGATAATTCGAAAGATAGTACAAACGAATGAGAGAAAAGGTCGTGTAAGGTGTATCGATCAGATCTCTTTCTCGAGACGCATCGATTTTCCTTATCTTTCTTATTTTAAAGATAATCATTCTACAAAATTGATAACTACCTTTCAGTATTATTATAAAAGTACCTAGGTGCATTAAGCTTCCTAAACTAATTTTGCCTAATTAATACCGAGCCGTATTACTACTCAGTTTTACAATTTTACAGTACAATTATCCTTTGTTACTTTTTCTCGCTAACACCATGCATCATTTTATTAAATTGCAACGTATTAATTACGTTGAATTTCTGGTCTCGTGTGCTACTGCTAATAAATTCGGGTATCGTTCTAAGAGAAAGTACACGAGATCCAAAAAGAGAAACCAAAACGTGCTTGCACCGAATTCAATCGTGAGACCTTGAACCATGAGAAACGACGTCGAGTGGATGATCCGAGGATGGAACGTGCATGAGCAGTGCGTGCGTTGGTCCAAGATGGGAGTCATAAACGCGGTGTATTGTGTAATCAGCAAACGACGTGCGTGAAAATGCGTGTCACGTACGAAACACTTGACTTTCAGTCCATCGCGGAAGTTGGAATAAGAATTTTTGTCGAACGAAGCAACGATTTGTCTAACATCGTTTAACTTCGTTTTTAAATATGATCATCGAAATACGATTGTTTGGAATTAGAATAAGGAAGTTTAAAAGAAGATCCTTAAAGTTTGAGGGAAGATAAAACACCAATCAAAACTTTAACAATTTCAGACATTCGGGTAATTTATATTTAAGGAATATATGTGTTTTCCTTCGTTAGAGGGAAATCTTTCAAATATAAAAGGTAATGAATATGGAAATATAGAATAGGAAAATGTAGCGCAAGGCTATGATGAGTTACATACTATCAGGTGGAGGGGAAAAGCGAAGGAGGGTAGGATAAATGATCAGGTGGTGGATTGGTTAAGGGACATAGAAAAAAGAGGAACGGAGTGCAAATGTGTTTCAAACCAAAGTGTAGTACTTTAGCAAAAGATTAAGATTAAATGCCACTTAACGTGTAGATATGTATTGTATATGGATAGGTATAGGATAGGGAACGTGTGCAATGAATGCATGTGACGAAATCTGAATCAGATATTTTAGACTTGTGTAAAACCGAGCCCATTTCTTGGCTGCTAGAATCGAAAATAAAGATAATATATGTGTACAAAATAGGAAAATATTTATTGCAAAACCTAAAACTTGAAGCACGATCTAAAAATTTATGGAATTCCAAATTTGTTAATCGCATTAAATGAATTATACTGCATCTCAAGGAACTCATCGGATAGATGGAATTTCAAGGTGATTTTGAGTGTTTTAAATGGTATCGTATATTTTTTGTACCATTAGTCGATCCATCTGAACGTTCTTTATAAAAAAGTATTAACTTATTTATACCGAAAATCCGTTGATTTTTTCAGATATTTTAACTTTAATTTAACAGATGTAATATACATTAAATTTGTCCAATTAAGGTAAAAATATCTGCCAAACCAACGGTTTTCCGATATAAGTAGGTTAATACTCTTCTGTAAAGAATGTTTAGCTGGATCGACTAATGTTATAGAAAATATACGACATCGTTTGAAAAAGCTCAAGATCATCCTCAGAAAATATAAAATATAATTCTCTCTCTCTGTATTTACGAAGGACATATTGTTAATAATAACAAATATATACCGAGAACAATTTATCGAAATTAAATATAAGAATAATCGCCTTGAGAAATTGTCGTCCTTTCATTTTTTATTTTCATTCTTAAAGGAACTAAAAAAACTTCTTCATAAAGAGTTTCCAATTCTGAATCATAAGATAGAAATTTGAGCTTAACTATGAAACTTCCATTCCAATTTCTTAATCTGTTTCCCAAAAGAGGACAGAGTAGTTGGGAAAAATTGAAAATCTCACGCAAACCGGACGAAACACCAAACACGCCGCTATTTTTGCCTCAAGGTAAAAAAGAAGTTCGTCGATCGCTGCTGGGTCAAGCTGAACTGCACTTAATTTATTGTACATAGCTGGTGCACCACAGTGCAGCACCTGCCGACGATGAAAAAAGCGCGCATCCAAGCAACGATGCACGTGCCTCCATAAGAGGGACGTACGCGCATTAACTTTTACGCGAGGTTGTTCCCTTACACGTGACGCGCCATTAATTAACAAGTACGTAAATTACGTTGATACGTAAATCTCAGAGCTGCGCGTGTTTTGCACGTTGCTCTTTCGAAAAAGAGCAACAAAGTACCCTTTTTTTCGCTGTTGTATATGTCTCAAGTCACGGGTTCGTAAATTTCAGGATACTAAGATTCAGGGAATTTGGTATATTAGATCTTAGGATTCTGAAATGCGCTTTAATCTTCATAACTCAGATCCTATGAACGTTAGATCTTATAAATTCTAGGTACCATATATCTTAGAATTCGCACATTCTAAGTTTGATAGATTCTAGGTTTGATCGACTCCTTCGTTAGTTCGTAGATTTTAGAATCATGGTTTCTACGGGTTCCATACTAATTCACATATTCCAGGATTCATGCGTTTCTAGATTCGTGACATTTAGGACTCCAGCATTATATTTATGTACTTGACCAAAATTAGCAGAATCTGGGATTCATGGATTATAGGTCTTCGTTCACGGGTTTTAGAATTTATAGATTTCGTGTATCGATTCATAAATTTTTATGGTCGTGACCTCGTTTCGTTTTAGGAACATTTGCTTCATTCTTAAGATCCTCGCACGTAGATCCTCAGGCAACAAACAAGGCTCTTGTAATCTTCAAATCTTGAAATCTTCAAATTTTGGCATTTGTATTCTTCTTCAAGCTAAGAACTATTTTTTGGCATCGTCGTGTTTCTAACAAAAGCTGAACGAAGATTCACAAAGTCGTTTCACGGAATTCCGAACACGTTCGAAAATTCTTGGTGCGCTACGAATCGTTTGGCAGTCACTCGACATGCGTTCGTGGTGCTCGTGGGAACTAATGACTGTAGTGAATTAATCATCGATATTCTCAAATAATTTTCAGAAGCGGTTTCTCGTTATTCTCTTAAATACGTTGCAAGAAAATTTCTAGTTTTATAAGGAAGAAAGAGTATCGACTGAATTGTTTTTGGAGCACCCTATGTAAGAGTAGAAATACAAAGCGATATGGAGTATATACGATAAGGGACGTGAATTAAATGAAACAACCAGCTACACAGTTAGCGAGGACAATTCAAAGATAATGGCGGTAACTACGTGCATATATGGTGAAAAATAGCGGCAATCCAAACAACGTGACGACGTAACAAGCACAATAAAAACATTAAAGTTGTTACCTACAAAAAGATTATACTCGATCGAACGAAGGTGAAATTATTAAAGAAGGCAAATTGTCACGATATTTTCTGAAAAGGAATGTTTTTTGAAGAGGTTTTAGAAAAATTGCTTTAGCCGACAATATAGAAGAGGCACCGAGCTAATCGTCATCTTCAAGAAAAAAGAGAAAAAGATTCAAACGTGGTTCTTCGTACCTAACAAAAAGAATTAATAAACAAAACATAGCAAATAATGGAAAAGCAACTCTGTGACCACAGCAACGACGATAACAAGATCAGATCAAGTATAAAGACACAAAATCTCATTCCCCCCTCAGATTGTTTCACCAACGAAACTCCAGTTCATCGTCGCGTTTCCGACAAAACGTGAAAACGAGGTGAAAACGAGTAAACGAATCGTTCTGGGTCGCGGCATTGCAACGAATGCGAGGCAATTTATACAACGGAGTGACGATGATTCGTTCTATCAGCTGATCCATTTGGACAGCAGAGTAAATCAGAGCTTGTACGAGCTTTCATGGGAACGATAACCCTAACGTCGTGTCTTTCCTTCTTCTTCTCCCTCTTTCTCTCTTCTCTGGCACGTTCCGTCGTTTCTTTTCTCTCTCTCTCTCTCTGCTTCTCTTTCTTCTTCCTTTTTATTGCTCGTCGACGGAAGCCGCACGAAAATAGTTCGCCGCGAGTCTGCCCGCTTCGAGAACGACGGAACAACCAACTCTCGGTCACGGTATTCCTCGAACGAGTTCCGTGGAAACGAATTTCCATGGATCTACCGGCGATTAGATGGGGAACATGGCGAATGACGTAAATTTCCGAGTAACCGAGGGATAGAATGTAATTGGAGCATAGAGAGTTATCGGTGGAGAAGTTCGGTAATTGCGGTGAGTTTCGCAATGATGTAGGAGATTGGGACGTGGACGTTGCGTGAAACTGGCGGAGTCTGCGAGGGTGTGCTATCCGGGCTACGGGACGTGTTTTATGTGACACTTGGGCAAAGTCGAACGTAGATTAACTTTATATATCAAATTTATAGATTTAGATGTAATTGTGGACTATATATTGTTATAATGTATTACGCTGTAAAACGAACTATATATTATGCGCAGATGTAAATGCATTAAAAGTTGGAGGGAATTATAGGAAAATAAAGAGAAACCACTTGTCGACACTGTTGATAAAATAATAACAACAGTAATGTTAGTATATAGTTACGTTTAATCTATATATTTAATCTATAGGTAAGATACATATATTTAATTTATAAACTGATCCAAATGGTTCTAGGCAAGTTTGTAGGCCAAGAGGGACGAATAAGACGCTCGCGCAGAAACACATATAGTATGAATGGTGAAATGTATAATAAATAAAATAAATAAAATAGCAAGCAGAAGTAATCGATATAATTCGTTACATACAGGACCCGTTAAAATTTTTAAGCACTTTCTAAAAATTTTCAATTTCATAAAAATGAACAATTTTAAAAAGTATAATTTCCATAAGCGTATATCTTTTATTCATAATTATTAGAATGCTTGCTATGGTAACGGTTAATTTTCTAGTAATTAGTAATGCTATTAATATTCTAACGAAATTAGTAATTATTCTTCGTTATAGCTAGCACTTAAGCGAACGAAGTTAATGGAAGTAACAAGTAACGGGACTACGAATTAACTTCGATAAGTTAAACTTCGTCCGTCCAACTTCAAGCTGAGTCGGTTCTGAGGTAACTTTGAACGAAGTGTTTCTACCGTGTTCCACGGTAAAGCCTACGGGGTTGGCGTGCGTATCGAGTTGCGACTACATATTAGGGCGTTCTACCTTACGTAATTAATGCTGGTTGACTGCTTGACAGCTCATCAAACTGACGGGACGAAGAGGTAAATAAAAAATAATGCAACAATAGTTTGTAGAACCAGAATTTTTCACGCTTTAAATACGAACAACAAGATGGAAAATATTATTCTCATATATACGCGCATACGCGAATACACGCAAGACACAGACGTAAACTTCTTGTTTAACGATCGATCGAAATATCGCTCTATGGATGCAAATGAAGTGGATGAAAGCGCGGTTGTGCAAGAATTTAATAGCAGCACGCTAGTGAAACTATCGTTGCATGTCTGTGAATAAAATTACACTTTGTAACACCTTCGGCTAACGTTACGAGGCCTGAGACAAGGAGAGCCACCGTCAGAAAATCACAGGAATTGTAATATGCTCGGCCAGGATGGACTCCTGAACGAAAAAATAATAAAAAGAGAAAACACAATGAATTCGTAAAATGATTTACAATTCCGATAAACTCGTAATTTGTTTCTCTCTTGTTCATATTTTACACTTTGCTCGTTTAAATTTGCAATCATTATAATTCAGACTTCGATATGATTATCGGTAGAGCGAGAAACTTAAAGATTACACTTGCACTTTGCACTTTTAATATTCGTAGATTCTGCACAACCTTAATCCTTAAGGAGGTGGTACGATTAGGTTGGCTTGCTAAAGCTGTAGTACAGAAATTTGCAGTAAATGTTAATTTCCAACCACGGTCATTGTACTTATTCTATACAAGTATAGTAAATGGGTAATCCTAACATTGGATATATATGATATTTATAGTTATGTGGTATTCGCACAAGTACACGTATTTTAAATCGAATTTAAAGTTTATTAAGTAAAAAGGAATGAATTATTATCAAGGAGGCTTTCAGCCCCTTGGATTTATTATTTCTCCTTCACTCTCGCTCGATTCTTATTCACTTTTCTAAAAACTTTCTGTGAATCATACTACGTATTAATGAGAGCAATAAAGTGCGCCGTTTAAACAAATATGCGTATTTCGAATGAAATTTAGAACCTGTTTCATTAAAGACCGTTCACAATAAACCACTCTACATAATAATGTTAGTGCATAATGTCGATAAAACGAGGACGCCAGAAACCTTAAAAAAAGTAAAAGACGTAAGAAACACGAAGGAATTTCCTAGCTATTCGAAAGAAACTTTTCATCTTGTTTCATAGGTGTTTTGATTCAGAGGTCGCATGTCGTTTCATTCATCGCTGAAAATACGCGGGAATATTATATTTAGCGCGATCGCGGAGAGGAGAGTGTCGGCGACAACTACGACAGGTTTATGGTGTATGAACGGTGTAGAACAGTGGGAAACTGGGATCAGGCCACGGGCCGTCCCATTCACGTTTTATTCAAGCGACGTAACAGTGCACTGACTGGCAATCTTCAAACTCGTTCCACTTTCCTCTGCTTTTCCTTTCTTCGACGTTGGAACGAACAACGATTAAGATATAAGATTTGTACGAAAGAAATTGGAATAGAAAGTACATGAAAATATTATTTGATAGAAGCGGAGACACAAGTATAACGATATTCAAATTCTCAAAAATACACCCTTATAAATCTACGTTTATTATAAAATCTCTATGAAAACTTGCGGATTTTAAACAACGAATTATCTTGACTCCAGTGACTCTATTGTTAAACAGCGATAAAAATGTCAATTACAGACAATCTTTTCCCACGAATAATAATGTTCATAAAAATTCCAAAAAATAATAAATTCGTCATTTATAATAATTCTATTGGATAGGCTACATATATATAACCACTATGTTATTATTATATTATATTATATTATTAAGATATATGGAACTATTCGAATAATTCTTTAATAGAGTTAAATAGCGATAGAATACAGTGATTCTTCCCACGTATAACAATCTTTGTATTTGACATTCTCTCTTACCTTTTCTTAATTTCTTTTCCACCTGAACGATCGAAATGCATCGTGTTGTTCCTGTTGCAGAAGACGGGAGCAGCGAAGGTTCCTGGTGGCAAGGGGTCAGCATGGCAGTCGGTAAGCATCGCTTGTTGTTGGACCAATCTGCGGTCACGTATATCTCGAGGACGTTTTCGCAGCCTAGTCACGCGTTTCACGCATAATCACGCGTATCGCGGGACGACTACCGCGTATTCCACCCTCACGATGCACTTTTCTTCTCTCCTTCTCTCCTTTCGCGTATCGTCAGTGACGTGAGCTAATGTCTTTGCCGACGAATCCTCGATCAGCCGCTTCAAATCGACTATGTATACCTGAAAGAGCCGGGAACGTTATTTCAGACAGCCGCCAAGAATTTCTAATTCGTTCTTATTTATAGCTTCGTCGATCGTTTTACAGGTCTCCCCTATTGTTCTTCATTTGACAATTTGTTTTCTTCCCTTTTTTTTAAATTTCTGGTCTTTTTGGTTCGAAGCTTAAAGCTAGGAAATCAGAGATTGCTTTTAATCGTTCTGTTTGATGTTCTTTTCACGTCCAGTTTGAATCTTTTAACTCGGTCTAGTTTCGTCGGTGAAAGATCATTGAAGATTCCTTTTACTCGAGAATCTTTAGAAAGTTTGAAATCTTATAAGAATTATTGTATTATTCTGATAGTTTAAATTCATTCTCCTGCAATTTTCTTTTACATCCCTTTTGTATTCTTTGTATACTTTGTATTCATTGAATTCTTTCGTTTGCCTGGTTTGCACGTTTAAGAAGCTTCACGTTGAAGTTGAGGGCTTTAATTATTTCACGTCGCTCTTTCTGTACACGCTCAAAGCTTCTGTATCCGCGTACTCTTTTCTCACGGAAACACAGCAAAAATATTTTACAAAACAGTAGAGTATAATTAAATTTCGCGTCGTTGATTCTTAATTTGGTACAGAGCTAACGATATTTCAAAACATTTTATGTAACACGTGTAATGCATTTAAAAAAGATTTTCTACGAATGCTCGGACACTTTCGCGAGTTATTCCACGCTTTTTCTATTATCTTTTAAGGTTTTATTTATAAGCTATACGTAATAAATGGTAAACCTTTATTTTTTACCATAGACCAAACATTCAAATGGGCAGAAATTCGAATGAAAAGTAAAAGCTCGCAACGAGTATAAGAAAGATCAGATATTTAGGATACTTCTTAAATTTTCGAACACGTTCGAAAAGTGCACGGAGAGAAGTAGAATTCTGGTGAAAGATTTCGATCAGTAAATTCGTAAGCGACAAACGTATTTGGAAACCGTTCTCCTTTCCCGTATTCGTTTTACGTAGCCCCTACTGATCATGCAAATTCCAAAAACCGTCTACAATTCTTTTATGTCTCGTTTTTAATTATCTTTTCCTTCGCTACAAAATAACATTTCGTGAACTTATTAGTTAGTTAATTTATCGAAGGAAAGAAAACGTAAGGATAAAAACGAGCATTGAAAAAGGAAATAAAAATGCACAGAAGAATCGAATTGCAAAATAAAAAAGGGAAGAACTAGCAACAAAGCTGGAGAAATTCATTAATTATATTGAAGGTCGAATTTCATTTCATGAGATTTCAAACTTTTAACTGAGTTAATCGTAGTGTACAATACTATTATCCCATTATCTTAGAAATCATTTTCATTGTGGTTTTGCGACGAGAAACGACGATTACAATAACGCGACCATTGTGCGTGCATATAACAAACAACAGGAGATAAGTAATTTGAACTTCACCGTGAAACAAACGTTTTTATTTTACTTTACAAGCTTCCAGTCGAAAAGATTGCAAGAATATAAAAGAAAATTACAACAGAATGATTTTATACGATGCGATCGAGGTTCTAGAAATATAATTTTACGATTATTAAATATTAAAGGACACCATACTACAATCACAAGTTTTAAAAGAACGTAGTAATCTCATTCACCTAGACAGTCGACGTTCCGCAAATTAAAAAAAAGGTTATATATATATATCTTTTTATATGTATATATCACAGGATCCTCCACCAACACAGTCGACGTTTAAATCAAGATCGAAAGATCGTCTGGAAAATATTTTCACAAACACGAAACCATCTCGTTTTCGCAGGAAGCTCGCCTCGTGAATCTTTCCCCTTTCGTTCCTCCTCCTGCACTTTTTTTTTCTTTCGTCACAGTACGAGGTCAATTCATCTTCGGAGAGTAATAACGCGCGGATCGTTCACAACGTTACGGCGGACTTCCGGTGCCGCGTACGGCTGTCTCGTTCTTCGCTTCTGGTTTACAGGGTGGGGGACAATACCACGTCCGGTCCATCCCCCCACTTACAAGTACCATTCGAATCGTTCATGGCGTCCTATAGGCATGGTGTATCTCTCTGGAACCGAACAGTCTCAGGTGGACCTCGTGTTCGTCTAGTCGCGAATACTTTTTCACTTTTTTTACTGTAACGCGTGCTCTATCCTACCTGTCCTCGTAGAAAAATATTGTGAAAAATTCAGATCTGTGATAACGTGAATATTCAACCGATATTAATGACATTTTACGTTATTGAAATTCTTGGTGGCCATTCAAAGTGTCGATAATTCTATTCAAGAATTGGAACATACGTCTATTTCATGGATAAATTGTTCTTCCGAATAAAAGTGTATTCAGATGAAAAAATCGATGATCTACCCTTGTGATCGTTGAAAAGAGACATTCAGCGAGTCGTCGTTCAATTTTGTGTTTAATGAAAACTGACCTAAAGAACCGGACCATTTATTAACAGAGAATTGTCACTCTCTAAATCAAACTAATATAACGCGTCGAGACTTCGAACCTTCTACCTTTCAATCTAAATCATTTAAATTATCTCAAGTGTGACGGGGCAACAACAAATCACTTATCCTCGTGATTGACAGAACGAACAAAACGTTGCTGACCTAAAATCACCTAGACCCTCGTCAACAGAGAAAATGTCATTCTCTAAATCTAACTAGCTTTAACCCACACAATCTTCAAGCTTCAAACCTTCTACCTTCCAATCTAACTCATCTTCGTTATCACGACTGTATTTGCAATAACAAATCGTGAAATGACGCCAAAAAGAGATTAAGCTGAACAACAAGGCAGAAAGCGTCCTCGTACGAGCTTGCGGAGGAGGTTCTATGACCTTGGATCCGCATGTTCACAGACAATCCTTCGTATTTCTCGTTGTCGAGCGGGACGGCGACGTCGTCGGTATCGACGACGCCTGCGTCGACAACGAGCGTCGCCTTCTCGCCACCCTCTAAGGGACCAACGGGGCTGACGGCCCTGTTCCGGCGACGTCCTTGCAAAATGGGCACCACTTCGTCGGCCAGCGTCCTCTCCACGTCCACCACGAGCACTCTGATACCGCAGGAGAGTAACAGAGGCAGTACCTCAGGCGCCTCCACGCCCACAGAAGAAAAGATGCCAATGTTGCCCAGAAATGGAACTGGTCAGTGCGGAAACGGAGCTCATGGTGGTCCTGGTAATCAGAGAAGGAGTTTCAGAAATTTGTTCAGATCTGTTAGCGCCAATGCAGATCACGAAAGAACACAACAGTTCCTGAAGGGTGATCCAAGACCTTCGGATGTTGCACCACCCTCGCCGTATCTACCTCATAGGTTGGTGACTTTTTCTTTCTCTCTCTTTTTTTTTTTCTTTTCTTGATGATATAACAGAAGTTTGAACTATGTGTGTTTTGGATTTCTTATTGGTTAATGAAGTTAGCGGTTGGCTGAATTTTAAATTCTTAGCAGTTTAATGAAATAATGGAGAATATAAAATGAACGAGCCGGGAGATAATTATTCTTACATTTCTGATATCAGATATAAAAATATATACTTTCTCGACTTATTATAGCGATAATTACGTTATATCTGTATGATGAGATTTAAGATACGAAAATAAATAGTATTATTTATTTGACAGCTTGCCTGAGTCTCTCTCGCGATACACTGTAAGAAGGTTAGAATTTTGAGTTTATGGAAGTTTTGTGAATTTTACATTGGCTGGAATTTCTTATTCTTGTTGAAGACAAGAAATAAAATAAAATTTTTGCAAGGGTTAAGAATACAAAATGCTACTTAACGTATTGTTCTCCACAGGTCACACTCGCATTCTGAGAACGACAGAAGACGTCCAGGCCGAAGCAGAGCTGTGTTGAAGTCCGCTAGCGAGCTGCTGTCTAATGATATGGTGTACTGTGGATTGGCCAGAGATAATCACAATCATGATGATGACGACGACGATGACGATGACGATGATCAAGATTCGAACGAAGTTTTCGTTGGTGTCGATGACGCTAGGTCAGTAGTAAAATCAAGTGAGAATAATACAAATATAAACAGCCACAGTCTATTAATTAATATTAATGTAACGAACTATCACTAAGTTGTTGAAATTATTTCAGGTACTACAACCTTTCATCCACGCTGCCAGCATCAGGATCAGCAGCAGCAGGTCGTAGAAGGCATTCGATCAGCACCTTCATAGGCAAAGATCGAGGTTCCTCGAGCAAAGACCACATCTCCAGAAAGCAACCACAAAGCCCCACAGTACTCGTAGAACCTGACACAATGGCGCCGCCAGCGCCTGTAGATACTGTAGATGGTGTCCACGTAGAGGACCGGAAGGCGAGATCTTGCAGTAGGTCCAGGCGCAGAAGACATCGCAGTTCTTCGAGCAGGGGTGAGTAGAAGTAAAACTAGCCAACAGTGATTGAGATTTTAAGATTTTACTTAATGGAATTATATTAATACAGATGGGTTATCGATTACGAAAGACTATGAAACTATAACCAGATTACAAATAGATTTTGAAAGTGACTTCTCGAGTATGAATCACTTGGAATGAAAATGTCGAATATAACCGGAACCACAAAGGGCTAATATATCAAGCAACGAAGACGAATTAACTCGCTCGAAATGTATGAAATTTATTGACCTGCTGAATTTTAAAACCTTTCTTCTGTAAAAGGAAAAAGAAAAGAACAATGGGGACTATAATGTATTGTATTTTTCCCCTGTAATCTTCAAATATTAAGACTGCGAGTAGAATGAGTTAATTCGTCCTTTATCTTCCAATAATACTCAGCGAGGGAGCGAGTTTGATCGAAGAAGAATCGAGTCTATAAAAGCATCTCGAGAACTACATACCGTACATACCATAATACCGTAGGATATTATTTCATATCAAAAGTCCCGTCTACTTATTACTATTTCGATTTGACCACATTGATGTATTAATGAATGGGTCAACGAGACTCAATTGGCCGATCAAGAGATCTTAGAATCGTGTGGACAGATCGAAACAAAGGGATGAATATCGCGTTTGATTCTCATAGGCGAACATTCGCCGATTTCATTCTTTCCTCCTTATCGATCAATCGCGGTGTGGCGTTTATAGTCGGCACTCGAACGAAAAAGACCCGTAGTTTGTTCCCACGGGCCAGATTTCGCTTTGCACGCGCCCGCATGCTCGTTCGAATCACGTACAAAAGCCTCGTTACGAATTCGAACCGGTCCTGATCGTTTGACGACGATTCGCGCGGTGAAACCCATTGTTGGTCCTTGTGGAATCGATTTTTTTAATGGAGTTTACCAATTAAGTCGATATAGTCTGGGAAGAAATGCTGTAGGTGTATGATAGAGAAATAATTTGGATTTCGATTAATCTTTGTTAGAGAAGGGTCGTTGCATATTAAAATTGTATTATATTGTATTATAGTATTTGAGCTAAGTTTGCATTAATATGGTAGGTAATTACACAATGATATATTGTCGTCAGATTCTTCTGATCATATAGAAATATTAGAAGTTTTATATTTGAAAATTTGTAATAGTTTGTACAAGTTTTAAAACTCTCTTTATAGAATATTGTTGAAAAGTAATACTTTGTGAATCAAAAAGGGTTTCATTTAAAATACATTTTCTATTATGCTCTTGATCAAACTCCAAATAAGTTGAAATTTCAGTGTGATCGTTATCAGGAATAATTCGGTGTTTGATTATTTCTTTTTCGAGAAGAAAAGTTGATGTATCTAAGAAGTGCCTTTTTATATCATAGCACGCCATGATCAGGTAGCACATAGATGTACATAAGACAATTTAGGTTTGAAAAGAAATTTTCATTCGATTATTTTCTTCCAGTGGAAATAAGTAATGTTACTAGATGATTAGGAAGTAGATAATACTGACATGAATCGATTGGAATGAAATATTAAATATCGTTCGGATCGAAAAACTATCCCTTTCGGGATTATACGCTTTTCTTTAAAGTTCCATATTTTATGTATACTTATTTTCGGTTGTAATCACTGAAACACCCAAAAGTACCCCGAGAATCAACCAATCGAAATTTTTGCGAACAACAAACCCGAAAAACGCAATTCTCATGGAAGCAAGGTTCTTCTCTTGGAATTCCAATTAGGAATCGCGGTCTTAAAGGAAATCCGGTGATCTTTGATCGGCTCGAAGAGATAATCTTCGGCTGTGGATGGACGTGTGTAGACGACACCCGGTCCCCGGAAGCCCAGTACTCTTAGTATTCGTCGAACGAGTCGCGTTTTCCGATCTGTGCCCGATCGAGACACCCGAACCCAAAACGCGGCAGATAGATTGTAAAATTTACGGCCTTACGTGATCCATCGATCGTGGCGATTCCACATGATCCGACCGCGAGTCTCAGAACTTATGTCGTCCACGTGTCTCACGTGTTCCATTGTTGTTGCTTAATTAGCTACAGGACTTTCCGGTTCAGGCAATGCACATGGATTGGAAGCGTGTATGAGCTCCAAGGGGAATGCTGATTATATAAATATCTGTTCGAATGCAGAGATTGATAGGAAATCGTTATGTGATTTGATTACGAGACGTAGAAAGTAAAAATTATTTCACGCTTAAATGCTATCATGAGCAGAATTTCACTCCACGTGAATTTTGTTTCAGTATTAGCATTCTGTAACGATACCTACCATGCTAATGTTACGTAATATTGCATTAACCGTTGCAAACAATGATTTAATCTACTATAATCTATATTTTCTATAAATTCTATATCTTCCAATATTAAATAATAATGAAGCATTTAGTTCATACAATAATAACTTTCACTCGTGATCGTCTTTCTGATTTAATTTGGCAAAATTAGGTATCGGAGGTAGTCTCAGTTGTAGAACATTTAGTGGAATTGAACGCAGAGAGGTCTTTATAGATGTATAAAAAAGTAATGGAGAATTTTGTAGATCTAGGATTAGTTGAGAAATTTAATTTCAAAATTACAAGAATTTTCTTAGATACGTAGAGTAATTAAAGATTTTACAAAATTGAATTATTGCAATTTTGTATTTATATTTGATGTTAAAAGAACCTTGGTTACGAGTGACTTTTAATATGTAAAATAGATTTCTGTTAATACTCTTTATTGGAACAAAAGTATCCCAGATTTACTGAAGTCTAAATAACAAGCTTCAGACAAAAAGATTCGAGGAGCCTACCAAACGAACTCGTGGCTCTCCCCCGTTTCTGTTTTCAATTAAAGCCGGAAATGAAGCGTGGATATCCACGCAGGCCAGGCTTCGAGAATCCTCGATTCCACCAACTGCGTTTGCAAACGCAGACGTCGAAGAAACACGGGAAAAAATTCAGGTTTCAGACCATAGAAAATAAAGAACCGGCTTGTTCACTATTCTCATATTTTCAACATTTATTACGCGATCAAAAAATATATTATTAGAATGTATCAAACTCAAAAAGAATGAACCCAATTCAACAAACAAGTAGCTACAAGTAAAAATTTAACAAAATTCCAACATTCGAAAAACTATATTTCTTAAGCAAATTCGAAATCATAATTTGTACATCACATTAAAATTATTATTTACGAGAAACCTTTGAATAATTACGTAAAAAGGAGCTCCATCTGTCATGGAATATTCAATACCACGTATTATTTCGCTTAATCCCTTTAAGCTCTTGTTAGGTGTGCGCAAAATGATGCTCTTACGAGTTCTTAACAAAACAATAGAGACATTCGTTTTTCGACGAAACCAGTTATCACCGTTTGTAATTAATCTAGATCGTTGACGATTAGACAAGACTTGGCTCTTTAATTCCTTTTCTCGGAATTTTTCCTTTCGTTGAGGAAATTGCCAAACACAATCAAGACAAATATCAAATTCGAACATTCGAGCAACTCAGACAAACATCAAATTCCAACAGGCGAAGAATCAGAGAAATAACATCTCTGCTTTAAACATCGACGATAACGAGATCGTCGTTCGCTTTAACCGGAAGTTTTCGTTCACTTGTTGACATTGTCACGTCGTTCCCGTCAGTACGACCCGTCCAAAGGATACACTCTGCTTTATACTATATTTTCCATGGTATGTACGGAGCTACACGTAGCTAGCAGGATAAACTGTGTGTACGGGCACGACGAAAGAACCGGTGCATCCGGCTCTGCGGAATCGCGCCATGTTGCATCCGGACGAGACGTTGTCGTGACACCCTGTCCCCGGGTGTCGTTAAAACAAACCGTGTCGACAAGCTACGCTGATTCGTATTCCAGCTCTACGACAACGCGACCTGTCGCGCTTCCGTTTCGACATCGGTCTTTCAGTCTTCTAGAGGGTGATAAATTACTAACCACCAAGAACATGTATACTTGATATTGATATCGGTGTTGTTTGACGAATCATGGCTTATGGACAATGTTTTCGTAAGCTTGTTACAATATATATGATGTTTAACACGTATTACATGTCACTTGAATGTTCAACGATGCTTGGGAGTATTTTTTCTATAAATGAATTTTGCTTTATTCGCGGGAATAGTTAGAATTTCGGAATCTGATGGGAAATTAGTGAGAAAGTAATAATTTGCAATACCATTTTAACACTTGTATAGACAGGTATTATTGATAACAGAAAATGTCACACTAATAGGTGCATTTTAAATGGAACAGTGTCATAGAGGGTTTCTTTCCTATTTTTTATCTTGTTTATATGTTTTATATTTTGACAGATCTGACAACTCTGACACCTAATCTTACAGTCTTCGACAAGAAATTGTATACTATTTTAATATCTAATCTTGAAAACATCTTTACACGTTTATTTATCTAACATTCACTTTATCATTGGTAGAGTTGACGATTTTAAGACTTTTAAAGTGTGGCAAGCTTTAATATCTCAAAGTTGTTCACTCTAACATTACGAATTTAATTTAAATTCATCTTTTCGTTAAATTTCAGTCAAAAGATCATTAAAAATATAATATTTATCGTGTTTCTACCGTGTCAACTCAAAAGGGCGTATCTGTAACTTTCGCTTAAATCGAGTCACTGCTGCCAGATAGCAGAAAAGTAGTTCATTTACATGTTTATTAAATATCTCGGGCGTGTATGATATCGATGCCTGGTTGTTAAATACTAAAAGTGATTTTTTTCAAATCTACCTTCCGACCAGATACGCTTATTTCAATTAACACGTGAGATATCCTCCAATGGTCTTCAATTTTAACAGTTCGATATTTTGAATGCCAAAAAAGCATAAATTTCATATAGTAAAATATATATCTTTCCTACATGCGATTTTAACAAATCGATATTCCGCGTGCGAAAATAAAAACACACCTGTCATATCGAAAACGATTTCTTTAACAGTCGAGAGTAAAATATTGCTATCATGTGAAATATTTTTTAGAACTCGTTCACGTTGTTCGATATCGGTTGTATACACCAGGAAATATGCAGTTAATTGTTCCCTCGACGCAGAGATGCAGAATAATAATTAATGATTCTGTTTCGCGTAACGAAGCTCGTCCGATGGCATGTTAAGCAGACAATAGAGCAGGTCGCGATAGATCTGTCTGCAAGATGCCGGTCAATAACCGTGAAATTAAGCATTCCACCGGCACATGCCTCTTTCCATCCGCGTATATATTTACCGGTTATACTTCCTGGTGTCGGTCGAGCACGATTTCCGGTCCCACCTTTGCTCGAACTTCGTTTCCGGAACGCGACGACTCGATTTCCTTCCCTCTCGATTGCTCTCTTCGATTTTCATTTAACGTCCTCCGTTCACGTGTTACACGTTGTTATTGTTCGAAATTAAAAACGTGATCTACCTACCAATCTCTTTTCTTTTCTTCCCTTTTTAAGTAAGAAACAACTTTTCATTATTTCTAAATATAAATCAATACTTTAGAAGGTATATCCGGAATGTTGTAAACAAAACAATTTTACAATAATTATACACAAGTATAGAACATTGAAAACAGTTCGATAGAAGTTGCGTATATAAAAAATTAGAAACGTAAAAAAAGTTAAAAACAAATTAGGAATATAAAGCGTTGTATAACAGGAGTATAAAATATATAAGAAATTGAACATAGAAGAAAATTGGAAATGTGAAAAATTAAAAAATTACGACAAATTAGCTACGTAATAAAGTGGAAATATGAAATATTAGAACGATAAAATGTTCAAGGATATTCGACTGAGATATGCTTAAATGCTTCCCTGCGTTAATTAATTTTCCATGCTTCAGTTAGCACAATACACGTACATATATTTTACTTCACTATACACGTCACCAAGGACGAATAGAAATCCACCATATCTACCATGGTAAAACACCAGCCACTGAACATATTAATTCATTGAAAATAATTACTATTTGATCGTTAACTCCAGGTATACCCGAGAAGCTAAAAATTAAAGGTTCCGTTCGCCAGGACGGAAGCCATCTTCCTTCTTTTTGCACCATCCGATCCTGGAAAAGAAGGAAATGAAATAGAGAGAGAGAGAGAGAACTCTTCCCTTGGGGCGTAATTATTCTTAATTATCCCTCGGTCGTCCTTCGACATCATTAATCGCGCTAATTTGACCGGTTAACGAGCCAACCACTGGATTCAGCGAAGCAAAATTGCAAATTGCTCTCGTACTCCGTGGCTTGACCCGTTTCCACGAATTATTTCGATCTGATTTGTTTCTCTACAAGGAAATTTATTGATGTATAGACCAAAGACTAGCCAAACATCCGAAAACAAACAACATGGATCCTCTTATTGAGTGATCGACGCCATGTATCGGATGAATCATGTGTTTCTAACATTTTTCAAGGATATATGTATTTTAAATTGGCGCTAAAACCTAGAATTTATAAACTGGCAATGGGATATATTTTCTTCTTGCTAATTGGAAAGATTGGATTCAGCGGAATGTTTGCTTTCGAAGTATCATAATGAAGCGTGATAAATTGCTTTAGTTGAAAGTGTTTCATAATCGTAGAGAAAAATTCCTTTCAAAATCTACATATTTTTCACTGCTACGAGCTTCTTCTCTTTGAGTCTCGTTTCATAGGTTCTTCAGATATATTATACGGACGAAATTATCCCAGCAAAGTAGAATTCTTATTGAACAACGGTGAACGGCCAGTACCTAATCCAGAATATAAGAAAAATCTCCGATTCATTCATTCCTTTCATTCGAACAATTGGTGCAAGATCCCTTCAAGAACATCCTCCTCTTTCTTCAACAGAAATCTTCATCCTCGAAAGAATCACAATTACGAGGAATAATCGCGTGAAAATGAAAAAGAATCTTTTCTTAATTTAACTTTTAATGCAGCAGCTGCGCGTTAAAGCTCTGTTAAGAGCGAAAATGGATAAAATAAAGTTGTAAGGTTTAATGTTCCTCCGAAACGCGTTTCATCGTCTTTGTCCCACGTAGCAGTAATTATTTTCGTCAGCCGTCGCAGATCGAATTATAAAATCCCTATTGTGGCCTAATAGAGGCGCACAAACCTTTTAAACGAGGGTTAATTGCGACCAAGTGAAAAAAAAGAAGGAGAAAAAGAAGGAGGGACCCGACTGCACGGGGAAATGATTTCGAGGCCCGATTTTGATTCGCGCCCTGGAAAGGGCTTCGTGATCGGAGCCGGAATGATCATCAAGTACCTAAACGAACCCTGATTGGTCAATACGCAATGTCCGGCAACTGCGATTTATTCGGTGAACCGGAAGTCCACTGTTGCTGCTCTGTCGATAACTCTCGTACGAATGTCACGTCCGTGCGACAGTGCGTAAATCATTTGCATAATGTTTCAAACAATGCTCAGTTATCAAAAGGGATCGCGTCGATGATTAATTTGTCGAAACATTTGTTGACAAACGAGATTTTTTCATCCATCACGGTGACCAAGCAGTGAAATAATGCGCAAAAGTTGCGTAAATTACAGGTTACGGAAATTAATAAATAAATAAGAATTTATTAAATAAAGAGCCGAGGTAAGAAATAAATTACTCTACAAGAGATAACATTCTTGACAAACAAGGTGTGGACAAATTTTATTTGAAACATAGATGAAATTTGTTAATTTGAAACAACCATGTCAATTATTTTAATTACTTTTATCTTAGAGATTACATAGATGGAGAATTTAACATTTTTTAAATAATTTCGATTCTAATATGAATGCAAATTTTAAATATCGTGTTTGGCACATATTTGAGTAAGGAACGCAGTAAAATTATTTTGTAACGCAACTCTTACCGGCACATGAACGGAAGCGTCTACTCGAGAAATATCTACGAATCGACGCGAATAAATTATGCAACGGAAGCCGGCAAAGCTTGTTTCCGTGGCGGTGCAGAGCGATTTAGCGACAATCGCCGGTAAATACCGCGTGAAATGTCGCTGGCTGCAGGGACCAGTCGTCCCTTGTGCACCGACGTATAGTCGTGCCTATTTCTGTTTTTACAGCCGCCCCTTTATTATTTTTATCTGGCCGGCAGCCGCTTATTTTTGTGTTCATATGCATTTTCCATGGTGCGTCGACATTCAGCACCCATTCCCCCATAGCGTGGCGGCTCTTCTCTATTTTTACGTCATCCGTGAAAAAGTGTCCGGGGAACGGTACCGTGAATTTTACGCGAATTCGACGTCTCTCAGCCATTTACGTCCCCTATCTCGTCCCTGGGAAACTGTGCTTTGAAGTTTCATAAAATTATATTTTCCAAGCTTAATGATCTCCCTTCAATTTTACTGCGACAGTCACTGGCGTTAATTGTCGAATGTTTGAGGACGAGGAGTTCCTCGAGTATTAATCCTTGCAATCCTTTAATAATATTTCTGCATTTTTACTGATATTTATATAGAAATATTGCAATTAATCTCGCTTCAATTTCACTGCAAGATTCGCTGGCGTTGATTGCCGAATGTTTCAAGACGAGAAGCTGTTTGAGTTTTAATTTTTGCACTGATTTAATAATATTCCTAGCAATTTTACTGATATTTATGTGGAAATATTGAAATTAACCTCGCTTTAATCTTACTGCAGGCTACCACTTGTGCTTTTATCTCAGTAGTGGAATTTTACTCGCCACGAAATACAAGTTATCGACGTTAATAATTTCTCGTGCATAATAACGACTTATCGTTTGATCTAGATACTTTACATTTTTAACAATACGCTTCTCAGTCAAAAGGTTTTTATCGAGTTTCCAAAGGCTCAAATTTGGGATTGAAATTAGTATCCGGTGATTCAGTGAATTTCCAATGAATTTATTAGGCTTCCTAGTTACCTTCGCCCCTATAGCGATTCTGTGAAAGAGTAGGAAGATCTCACCTTTAGATACGGTAAATCCGTACCATCTTGTTTGCTCTTTCAGGCACAGAAAAAGATATAGGTCTGCCACGATAGGAAAAGGCTATTTATTTTGAGGGACGTTCTCGTATCTCCTGATATATCTCTTTTCCTTGCATACACCTACGTCCTCCTCAGTTGTGTCTCGTAAAAACCGAAAAATCGATATTACTATCCATGAAATTTTTCTTCTGTAAATTTATTAATTTTATATCGTTATCTTCTCTTATTTCAATGAATCAACTTTCGTTTACTTTTCATAATAATTCGCCAATTCTTGTATGCTCGATAAATATACTTATTCCAGTAAAACTGCTCCAAAATTTTAATAATTATTTTTATGATCCCCTCTTTATGAATCGTTTCTATCATCAATAACTCATAGAAGTTTCTCACAATTAAAAACAAAATTCCTTGTTCTTTATACATTTTTAGTGTCCCAAATTAAAACACAAAATATTCCAATTACAAAAAATGCGATAAAATAAAAATGTGTTCTTCCAAAATATAAGTTTCTTTCTCTTATACATACATTTTTTCTTTTCACTAAAATTACCGAATCACCAGGATGTGAAATAACTTCTTCTACGTAAAAGGAAGGACAAAATCAACATTCAAGTGAAGTTCAGAAGAGCTTGACCGAATTTAACTCGACAGAGTGTAAGCTGGCACAAAATTTGCATGTTTAACGAATCGACATAATCGAATGATCCCGGTCGCTCCTTTGTTTCCGTAAAGAGTCGACCGCCTACGAAGATCATGACTCGGAAAGTTTCGAGTTCGTTAAGCGTCTATCTTAAAAGTTCAAGAGTAACCAGACACACCTCTTTGACTCCATAAGCCTCATAAATTTATGCCACAATTTTCCGCTAGTGTTTCCCCACGTAGAAAAGTTTGTTTGAATTGTAGAATAATAAATCACGGACGATGATAAAGAAGCCTGTTTCATTAAATAATTATAGCTTCTCGTTCGATCCATTTCAAATTACTTATTAATTGCTCATATGTATTAGTAATTATGAAGTTATTATTACACATTACATTAACGTTTTATGCTTCGTTGTAATTTCCTTTTATATTCCATTCTTTGCGTTTATTGCTCGATTATTTTGTTGTTAAATCTTCCATAAGATAGCTATTTTATATTTAATATTTTACAGTTTTTTTACTGCTCTGTATAGAAAGGAAATTGAGTTCAAATCGATACCTGGTGATAAAAAAATTGAAATAAGAACAATAGGGTGTCGTCTGAAACGACCAGATAATTATTGATTGATTGCTGTCAATTAAGTCAATCACAGAGTATTAATTATTTTTGTCGCTCCAGATCTAACAGTCGAGACGGAAATAAATTTTACATAATTATAAAACTTTTTTTAGAAAGGAAATATCTCTAACACACATCCTACTTCTGTTTTAATAGAATTATGTATTTAATTTTTGAGACATGAAATTGTTTTTTATCTTCAACCATTTTCAAGCTGTAATTCAAGATTTACTGAAACCTCCTATATAATGATGAATCTTGTTATTATTTTTAAGTAGATAAATCTACAAAATTTATTTTAGATAATGAAAAATGTAAAAAAATAAAATGTCTAGAGAGAAACCCCTATAGGAAGTAAAGTGTTTCTACAGCGATGTCCCACGGCTTGCCTATTTTCAGGAGCGATTCCAAGCTTGTAACTCGATACTCTTGTGCTCGAAACTGTCCAGTAAAAGAAGCCACTTTCTACCCGTGAATGTAAATATTTCTTCCGCATTTTTACGTTAAATCAATCTTTCCGTCATAACTTCCTATTTTCGAGAATAAGAGGACTTATTGAAGAAAATATAAAACGATCAAACTGTTGTATAGGAAAATATATCTATATCAAGCAGATCTTCATAAATATAATTTATAGTGAAATGACGCACATACTTCCGTCTTTTAATAAATTCCCTCTAATATATTACACTTCCATTTAAGCTTAAATGAAATAAAACTTTTCAATGTTTCTAATATTCCTAACATTTTTTACAAATATCAAGCAACGATACATAAACAAAATATAGTTATTTCGAATTATCGTATAAATCGCAATAATTCTTCTTTTTGCACATAATTTACTATCCATCTATTTTCTTTTATAACAGGGAAAAATTATCTTCGATGTACCTAAGGGAATTTTTGTAGGAAATATTTGCGATTACTTGAAATTTACGGAACTCACACGAATTATTACCTATAATATTACTCCCGTATTTTGATGCACCACAGGGTGTTTTTCGATCTCATGAGTATACGCGAGTTATATCATTCGATGGTGCCACGTGCAAGGGTCAAAATATCGAGAGGAGAAACTCCGGTGAAGGATTGGTTTCTTTATTATCTCCGTGGAAATTTATGAGTAGCATAGATAAATTCTATCTGTGAGAACTCCCGGCATTCTGTATACGAGATAGTTCTAACAAATAAGGGCCACGGTGATTTTTTGGTTCAATCAGTGCCGACCAGATAATCCTGATTTACAGTCACTGCTGACACCGCTGTCTCGTTCGTCTTCAATTTCCTCTCATTTCTTTGGTGGAATCGTGTCATTAAAATCTTGGGATTTCGTAATATTACTTCTAAGGAGATATTTAAAAGAAGAACGAGCTTTTTACCGGGACAGTGGGGAAGAAAGAAGTGAAAAGAATAAAACGCATCGTTTCATTCCTGCCGAAGAAAAAGTTAATCGTGAGAACCAATATTACAACAATTTGCGCTTGAAGATATATTTCACGTACAGTACTTTTTCTCCATCCCTGACCTAAAATAGATAAATTTTTTATCGAAATAAATTCTTAAAGGGACAAGTGGTCCGAATAAATTTTTATTCAGATAAATTCTTACACGAACAGTTTCTCACTCGAATAAATTCTCGTTCGATTAGATATTCTGTCATTATTGGTGAAACAAATTTTATTCCTTATCTTTATTCGTTACCAGTTATCCGAGTACAATTTTGCTCAACTCTGCGACGCAACGACACAACCACAAAGAATGTCATGGGAAACACGTCGGCAGACGCGTTGTCATAGCTGTGTACTGCAATTCGTTCGTTCGCGCCGCCAGAAACCCTTTTTCTTGTCAGGCCTTCGTTCGCTGGTTCCGCGAATTCGCGATTTATATCTCTCGACGCTGCTAAATATGACTAATTACAAGACGTCGTGTGGCGTTCACCACCACGCGGCTCTCTTTGTGTACGTAATAGCCTGATCCTTTCTTTTAATTCAGATCAGGTAATAAGATTCAATTATCATCTAGAGAATTTCTGTCAACAAATTTTGCACGTTTTCTTCCGATTTATCTTTCTATATCGAAATTTCGAGCTGTTTGTTTCGTTCGAATATGTTCTGATCATGAATGATCGACTGAGATTTTTGAGGGATTTCTTGAAAAAATGAGAGTAATTGGTGCAGTGATATTAAATCGTTAGTTTTTAAATACTATGTTTACTTTTTCGTTATACAGCTATATTTGCTTTGCGATATTGTAATAAATTATGATTTAGGAGTCTACTGTAGAACAATTGAGATTTCTCCTTATCTGGAACTTTGTCAAAGTCCAATGTATTCAATGATTGTTCACGTATCTTCTATGCCTATTACAATACTATGGAAACGCCTATAGAAAGACATGGATTTCGATGTGATTGATATTGCATCGTCTGTAAATATTTGTAATTAGTCATTTGTGCCAGACAAACGCGTGGATTTGAGATATGCATCAAAATGGTCACACGCAAACACGTGTTATTTAATTATTCGCCACATATAAACATATATCATTTAATTATGCGAAATAATTTGAGAAAAGGGATATACAACAGTTCGGGATATAAAATATAATATGTGAACACACGAGTGCAAACAATTCTCTTTCTTAATGAAATAATGTTTTTCTCTGTAAATAATCTTTGTCTTTTTAATTAAGTAATCATTGCAATGCTGGACGTTGCAGGTCCAAGAGGACTTGGACAATAATTTAGCAACTACATAGTAATATCGGTAAATCGATAAGCTGCAAGTTATAAATCATGAGATTTCTTCTTTATAATTCTAAAATATTTCGTCCAATAAATCCTACGTAAAATGTATTACTATTGGTAACTTGTACAATTTTCTCTAATAACAATTCAATTGCGCGAAACGAAGAGAAGAACGATGATGTTTACGAATTCGTCCGAGACAGAGACTGATAAAGCGTCGCCAGTTTGCCTGATTTCGTGGAAATTCTCGCCTAGAAGTATATAATGGCAGATAAATTTTCACGTTCCACAACGTTTCGCGCCCGTCTCGTCTCGCTGCGTTACGCGAAACGAACGATTAATGAACCGTTTGCGGTAAGCGATTAATTATCGAGGAAAAGTGGGAGAAAGAAAGGGAGGAGAAGACGCTAATTTCGTATCCATCGCGATATCCCGTAGTTGTGTTGTTGCATGAGACCGATGATGTAGAGCACTGCATGTTTTTTAATGCGCGTTTCTGAATCACGATAATGGCCACGCTAAAATACGAGTTCCCGTCAGCTAATTGGCGGTTAGCTAAAGATTAAGAGGTGGATTAGGTTGAAATAAAAATCCAAAATAAATCGTCGGTGTTTTGAATTTTCTTCTTTTCACGCAGTAAGTAAGGGCGTAAAGAAAATACTGCGATAGAAAGTAATTCAGTTTCCAAAACATGCTGAGATATTTCAAGTCCTACATGCTTTTTCACTCTCTCGCTGCATTATCTTACCTTCGCGTTGCATTCTTTCTATTCCTTTCACTCGAAACTTCTCCAACCCAACAGAAATAAGGGACGAAAATCTTCTCTATGCCTCTCCAAAATACCACCTACTTAATACAATACCCGATGTAACATTAAATTCCCGGTTACCAGCTCAACAAACAAATTATCTTTCCCATAAACATCGAATGCTTTCCACCAACTTTGCTATCAATCTCAATCCAAACCATTAATCCTGCGTACCTCAACATTGAAGCCTAACATAGTCTTGACATACTAATAACGTGCTACACAACTTGTTATGCGCGACACGCGCAATAAGACGCCGCGACGCCGTGCTCCGAGACCTTAAGACTCGTATTCTCAGCTCGGTCACTCGGACGGCGGCCGCACGCCGCACATACACTCTCTCTCCCCGACCGTTTCCTTAATTGGAGAGGCCCAATTTCTCAGTTAGGGGGTTACGCGAGGGTCGAGCATCGACCGTAAACGAATTACTATCGCGTTTAGACTGTCAAATAAAATATTCGTCGGACAGCCGCCGTTGTTCAACGCACGTTAAACGCTCGTCAAATTATAATCGAGCCCAAGGGGCGCTTATCTAAGTTCAAGGTAACAAGCAGAGGCTTGTCCTAGATGTTCCTTGCGTTGAACGAGGGAAAAAAGAGCTGACGTACCGACTCTTTCTCTTCCTTTCTCCTCGAGGGACTAACTTCTTGTTGTACTAAGTAGTTGACGATAAATAGTTTAGATTAGAGAAATTGGAGTATCTTTTTCTCTTCGATTAAAAATTTGTAGTTGGAGAAATATTCGGGGGGATTTTTCTTGTTTCTTAGGTTGAATGAATGTAATGAAGTTTCTTACATGAATAGAAAAAGGAGTAACTTTCTATCTCTGAGAAAAATTCATTTGTAGAAGTGGCTTCTTGACGACAGGATTTTTATTTGTTTGATGATATGAATATTTTTTTTCTTGAATAAAAAATTTGTTTGGAGAAATACTTAGTAGTGTGAAATATTTTGCTATACATTTAATATTTGGATTTTATTTTCTGATGTTTAAAACCATGCATACGTAGTTGATAGAGATGAATCGTATTTTAATGGGGTAGTCTTCGTCGTTTCCGCCGCCAAGTAATACCTGGAAGCAATTATTTTCCCGTTCCTTGTTATTCCACGGGCACACATCAGACGACCTCTTCGCTCGTTTTCTATGGGAGGAAACGCTATCCAACGGAAGCGATATACTGTAATTGGTGTCCTTTAAAAACCTGCCGGAATCCTTCTAAAACGAAACCCTTGCCTTTATGATGATTTTATTGCATCTTCCTTTGTAGATGTTTCTTTGAAACAAATCTATCCGCTTTTACTACTTCTTCTTGTCGAAACTTGTATTTCCAAATAAAATAAATTCTCTTTCTAAATTTTCATAAAGATGTTAGAATAGATTCTCATAAGAAGCTTTTTAAAAGTTTTTTTACGTAATAAATAGCACAAAATTTAAGCACATTGCTTTTTTACAAACTTTCATTCGTCTTTTTTTTTGTTAACATGTATATAATGTTACCAAATAGAGTAAGCTTTATTTTCAAATTTATACAAAGATTTTTAATCCAATTCTCCAGCTTTTTTTTAATCTTTTTTCTTGCAAAAAATTTCTAGTTAAACTATTTCAACAATTCTCGTTAAAATTATACGTAAGACGGTTGGCTATTGCGTCAATGGAGAACAAGCATCGCGTACGAAACGCCTTTGCGCGAAGAAAAAACGTAGTAGCACGTCGTGCAACCTCCTAGCAGTCGGTTTGCAGCGGCAACGGAAATAGGAGCGTGTAAAAGGGAGCCGCCTAAACGCGACTCGCTGGAATTTCGATTTCGCCGTGAATGGACGTCCTGTTTAAGTTTTTTCGTCGAGAAAATCGCCGGCAAGCGTGCTTCAACTCTCCACATGTGAGCACTCTTTGTATCTCGGTGTCAAGTGCTCCGTGGAGAACTTAATTTGTGGAAAAAGAAGGAAATTAAAGGGAGAGAAAAGAGAAAAAAATAAGAGAAAAAAGTGGGCACTCGGGCGATATCATTAAAAGTAGTATGATTCAGTGGTAAAAGAGTTTTCATAAATTTAATATTTTTTGTACCATACTAACAAAAAGTAAAAATCGTTGCAGTATAATACAAGTACTTATTATAAAGTACTGTACTCAGTCTAGTCGATTTATGCTAACCATAATAGAACTATATACATACTTCATAAAAAATATATTAAATTGATACTAATGAATGGAAATTAATTAGACAAGAAGACCATCATTTGTATATGTAGACGACTTGCTTTGTTGTATATGTATGTAAGTTATATATGTATTTCTACTTGCTTTTGTATCAAAAAATCTTCCTAGTATCTTCTCGATTTTCATAATTCTGCATTTCACATGTATCATATAAAATGAAAATGCATACAAAAATTCAGCAATAATTGGGAAGGATGTTTGCATCACGATTACCATGTTCCTGTTTAGGGTCACAGACTATTTATCTAGGATGTGTGAGCTTGCGCGTCTTTCCTTATCTCGAGAGATTGTGAAGTCCGCGAAAAGACTGCGCCAATTGCAGGCTAAAGAGTACACGAGTTTCATTCGAAGACGAGTCGTCTTGTAAAGCGATCCTGGAATACTCGCGCGGTTCTTTCTTAATTAACTCAATTAATGACTAATTAAGCCAGCCCGAGTAGACAAAGCGCGATCGCTATCAGATCTTATTTTCGAAACGAAGCGCCGATCTTTCTACTCATATAACGACTCGTTCTTCGTAACTTTAACTTAATTGCACGATAATAATCGCTTTTAAAATGAAGAACAAACAAAAATATCGTACTTAATACCAAATATGTAATCTCGTGTAAGAACATGGTTAAAAGATAGGTTAGGAAACTGATCATTATTCTAGTTTCTTATCACGACGTGTATCGTGCTCGTTTAACTCCGTAATACGGAATAATTAATTTCACTCTAGCGCAAAATGTAAATTGTATTACACGTTTGAAATTACTTCTGCTTTGTAATTCTAAAATTGATGAGAACGTTAAAGTTTCGCGTCGCGTGCCACGGTTCTCACGCGAAGCAACCACGTGGATTCCCGAAATATTTGAACGTGACGTCTGCGCAGATCTAGGCGCAGCTGGTCACGCATGCGCGCGATCCACGGAGTTCCCCGAACGCATCTCCCGAATCAACCCTCGAGATGATGTTCAGTGACGAGGCGCGCCGCGCTGCAGCAGGACGTTGTTTTTTCTTCTATTACCATTTTTCGTCCGTTCCATCGACATCTTCGTTCTCCCTTTTTCTCCTTCGATTTATTACTTTTCCCCGTACCAAAAATCATTGGTATTCCGCATCGAATGGAGCGTGTCGAGCAAACTCCTCACGGTGACGTACAAAATTCGTGCAAATCCGAAGGCGACGTGTTTATATGGGGTGCAAAATGATTGGTACGATGTGTTCGTGTTGAAAATTCATAGACTCGACGATTAACATTTGTGAAAGAGATATTACATCGGGAAAATGAAGATTAAAGAAGAGAATCATTATGCGAAACGAAGCATGGAGTACTTTGGTAATATTCTTTTTCCTTGTATTTAATTATTAACTGTCTAATTTTAGATTATTATATATAGAGGTATATTAACAATACGAAATTTTGTTGAAGGAAAATTCCTCGACCATAACCCATCCATTGCATTGTTTACAAATGTGCTCCAGTGTTCCATATATCGTTATAAGGGCGCGTTTAAAAGCGTCCAAAATCATCATGCGCAACAATAGCTGAATTAAAAATTCTAATGAACCGTTGTGACGCTATTGCCGCGCCAGTGCGACGCCAATGAAAAATGTATAGACTGTCTCGATCGCTAATCGATCTCATCGTTAATCGAAAGAACCTATATAGGGTGTTCAGAAAGGTCTAGGTTAACCTTCGTTTTACAGTAGAAAATATATTTTATAAAGCCTATTATACTTTCTAGCATTACTCGACGAATTAAATACAAATATACCGGTTTTCATCAGACGGACCGTATACTTTAATTGAGTACTGTATTAAAAATCCAAAATATTTAATTTAACGATCGAGGCGATCGATTGATCGTTTTTCTGCGGTCAGTCTATTAGTTTGTATATCGAAAAAGTGAAGTCAAACAATAAGTAACTCAAGTACAACTCACGATTTCTAACAACAGTTCTAAATAGTTAAGTAAAAAAGTTCTGTTTAATATTTAAAAATTAGTACGAGGCGAAAATGGTTAAGAAAGGAGATCATGTTTGATATAGTTAATAACATCGAACAATATTTATGTGAATAATAATTTATTTCCATTTTCAAGGGACGAATCAAATAATTTTCTTTCTCTTTTGTGTCCTAAAATTACTCTCATATTATTAGGTCCGCGTGTTTCGGAACACCCTATATAAATATAATTCCGAAAAGGAATCGCTCGTAAACAGGACACGCGTATTCCTCGTTTTATCAAGCGAAAACCGCAGAATTGTTTTTTTGTTATGAGGGACGTAGATAGGTGTGTTGACGAAGGACAAACGACGAACGAACGGGGGATGAAATCTGAGAATTCGTAGAAATTATTTATAAAGCGTCCTTCGAGAATTCCCCGACGGAGACAATTTCGTGCATTCGAAAGCGTGTTGTCGTCCTGATGCACCCGATGCGCAGGATATGCAGTATATGCTAATAGTATGCAGGGACCCGTGCGCCGCGCCGAATACAAATGCCAGCCACCATCTTTGCGACGTTCTAGCCTTTTCTTCTTTACACGATCGCTTATTCCTACCATCTATCGTGCTATGTGACGAGCTTCAACGGATTTTTCGATTAAACTATCAACGATAAATTTCATTTCAAATATCCTATTAATATTTATACTTATATTGCCACTAATATTTATATACATATATTATTTTAGTGTTTAATTCTGTTACGTTATTCGAAATTTTATATTCAAATTTTAACTGTAATCCGCTCTTGTAAGCTATTAAGAGATTTTCAAGCGAATGTATGTATTTCTGAATTTCTTAAATTGTTACACGCTGGATACGTCAAAGGTTTCGTTTATCTTTCGATGAACAATAATTCTTTCTTTCAATATTCTGATCATCGAATTACATTTCGAAACAACTTCCAATTTGCGAATATGTGACATATTCTGACATATCTGTAATAAAATTAACGTAAAAATTCTTCTCGAATTCCTCTTTCTTTTACAGTCTTCGTAAAAAAAAAGAAGTACATTTATATACGAATAAAGAAGAGAAAAGAGAGCAAAGGAAAAAAGGCACATCCCCAGATGTGACAGAACTTTGTCTCCATCCCTTGGCAACCGTTCAGATCCAAAACAAACGAAGACACTCGTATACTTAATATGCCACGTTCGTCCATCATAATTATAGGCATCGTCTAATTTCTGAGTCCGTACGTGAAAACAATGACGCGAACGTCGATCATTGGTGGGGGAAACGATTCGAATTCGACGATGGTCATTCCACGTATCGAATCGATCCTTTCGAACCGGTCAGTCGTCGACGATAAATCGAAGGTGTTCGTTCAATCCGATCCTCCGTGTCCTTCGGGTGAAATTCTTCTCGAGAACAGTTCATTTTATTTCTTTCTTCCTTTCCATTTCATCATCGACGATGAAAGAAAATACGAATCGGTGGTAAATACGCGAATAATTCGTGTTGGTGAATATTTGGAGGGTGAAACGGCACGCGCGAGAAAGAAACCGAATGAAGGAAATGGCCGAGAAGTTTGTCCCACAGAAAAATATGGCGAACACGTGCGAAACGCCACGGTCCCGGCGACGAAACCGGCCGACTTTCTTGGATTTGTCCAACATCACGCGTAAGTGTCTCGTTTTGCTCGTAATTTATGTACGCCCGTGTCTTTCGACTTATTTCTCCTATTTCACATCTTGCAGCAAAAAGTTTCGTGACTTAGGAGATAACCCAGAGTCCTGGTTTTTGTCAAAATGATTTATACATTATGATTTCTTTTTCCTTCGTGGAAGATTCAAATATTTCCGTTTGTCTCTTATTACGTGAAAAATTACGTACACTTGAAGTATAAACATGGATCTTTCGTATCTTCAGTGGATATAATAGTTTTTGAAGAAATCTGAAAAAATTCATATAATATCTTCAAACGTTCTAAATTAACATTATCGCACAATTTTTGACAATATTTGTTGCACACATTGTATAATAGATAGTAAATTGAAACATACGAAGTGTAGTATTATTCGAACTAGTCTGAAAAAGTAAGGTTATGCTCAAAGGAGATACATTGAATATTTTTGCCTTAATCCCGAGGAATAGGATTCAGTAGGAACGGAGAGTAGTTGTAGAGACTGCAGTAAATATTAAATATAGATGGATGTGGTAAATTAAAGATCTCGAGGAACGCGAATAGCCAGTCTGTTTGGACGAAAGTATATTAAGAAACGCATTAAAGGGTGCGCTGCAAGGGAAGTTTCTTTCTGTCTGATGTTCACTCGAATACCACGATATCGTTGCACAGCTGCAATAATTATGATATTGATATCTCATCAAGTTCTACTTCTTACGCGTCCTTATAAAGAATTTGTAAAACTGTAAAAGTAAACAGCAACGAGCAATCGAGTAGAAAATGCATAGAAAAAAGAATTTCGACAGTATTCGACAATTTTTTAATTTGTGAAGGAAAATAAAAGGAGTAGAAAGCCGATCGACATCGATTCGAGAGTTCAATAGCGGAATTATATTTTTCGAAAACATCCGTTATAATGCTTTCTGTCGTGCAGGCTAGGATCGTGTTACGAAGAGCGCACATAACGGCTCGCGACTTTAATCGTTTGCGACTATTAATTCGGTGGAAGACCGGATACGCCGAAAACGGAAGCCACGCGCGTCACGTAGCGAACGCAAGAATCGCCAACATGGCGACCAGAGAAGCCAAGTACGGGAAGGAAGATCTTTCAATCATCAATCCCCTCTAATACGTTTATAATTAAGAAGGAATATTCTTGCCACGAAAATATATTTTTTCTTTTACATTTCCATTATTATATAACATATTCGAAGCAGAGTATTCGTTTAGTAATTGAAAGAAATTTCTGCCATTTTAACATGTTCCTTTAAAAAATCAACAATAATAATCGACTGTTAATGAAATAATAATAAATGTTAACAGTAACGTGAATAATCCATCTATGATAACTGAAAAGAATTCTCAAGAACATGAGAAGATAGAGACAAGAAGTTAGGAATATTATTTTTATCTAAGCCTTTTTTCTTTTAACGGGAGAGTAAAGTTTAGGCCAGTTCGACTCGATGAAAAGGTTGACGTTCGCGTCATATTATGTGTTCAGGATGGAAACCACGTGTTACGAACACGGAAACGAACCCTTTGCACCGGCTATGGTGTTCTTCTATTCTTAACAGCGCGTTTATTTGTCCGCGGTTTTCACGGAAAACTGTGCGCGTACAGAGGAATAGGGGAGAAAATGAAAGTTTACCCCGTGCCCGGTTATTTTCAGAGCCTTCGTACCCCAGCAAGGCTATGAAACTTTCCATTCTCCCATAACTCCATCATCATTTCAATTCCGATGCGTCTTTAAATCCTTACTCATTATACAACTATGTGCTTTGAAAATAATTCTCCTCAGTTTTTCCTCTTATATTTATTTGTTTCGTACTATGATAACTTTGCTGTTAAATACAATTACACAATAAAAGACTATTAGCGAAACTATTTTGTTAATTTCGTTATTTTTCTTCAATTTAAAGGATATACCAAATTTATAAAAAATGCTTGCTTATTATAGGTCCAAATCTTTTTCTTTCTTTCTTCAGACTGTATAGTAGACACGAATAAAGTTTTACTATTTTTCTATACAGAAGGAAGGGGAAAATAATTTTTCTATTCAAAGGAAAATAGAGAAGGAGAAAATTGTATTATTCTTTATGTCTAATATGTAAAGACTTGAATAAATATGTCTTTAAGTCATCAAAATTCTTCATTCACAAATGAAATAAAACTTTTTCTATTTTTCTCGAAATTCCGCCATTCATAAAAAAAAACTTTTGTTTTATTTAGGAGGCTAATTTACTATTTACATTACTTTTACTTTATTTAAAAACTAACTAAATTACATTATTTAATAAATGTACCTTATACGTACCATCTTACCTACATCATACAATCCCATCTTTTGCCATTTATGAGCTTAGTTCGACTATTTTATGAAACCTGTCGAACAACAATCGATAATAGACAGGGTGTTATAATCAAAAGGGATGGAAAAGAAGAAAAAAAGAGGAAGAAGAAGAAAGATGAACGAAAGTGAACTCTTTCTAGTTATTTTGGGATGCAGGGATCATAAGCCCTGGTGCGTTTCCAGTCGGTTTCTGTCAGATATCGATATCAACCGGCACAAAAGCCCCGTTGTACAAGAAACGATCGTGGTTATGGAAAACGGACGACCCCATTAATTATACCATTGTACGCTCGATAAACTCACGAGCTGCTCTTTCTGCTGACCGCAGTGAAACGTTTAGATAAGCCATGAGCCTCAGTTTCGCGCGTTCACTGTTCCACGACATATTTCAAGGTTACCGACTCAAGTATCAATCACATACTTTGTAATTTACGAATTTTCAGAAAACGAAATTGATCAGCTTACCTTGTGAGTGGATCGCGAGATTAATAATAATTTTTACGTTCTTACCAAATCAAACACTGACGTGGAAAAGATTCAATGAAATTGAAAGATATTATCTCTATTCATATCATTAACGAGTCATACGAAATTAAGCGGAGTAAAGTATATTATTATTTTATCACGATGATCATCACTGATGATTCATCAAGATTTTCGCGTGACGGCGTTCGCCCGCGTTAATCAGACATCTCCGTGATGTCGTTTTCTCAAATAACGCGGAACAAACGCATTAGAAGGGTATTATTTCATTAACGTCGCGTGTCGCGAGCCGCATTAAGCGAAATTGAACGCGACTCTGCCGGGGGAGAAAACTAAAGCAAGGTGTGCCTTCCCGCTAATGGCTTGTACAAATTAACCTGATCGTTGATTAAGACCAGGTGTAAATAGCAGGAGTTATCGATTTATTTTACGCTATTATTTTACCATTTTTTTCTTTCTTTTTCTTGTACAATTACTCTACTCGAATTTAGTTTTTATAAATTAATAATTTGCTTTGTCGTTACGATATTAAAATGAATAGACGAACGTACGACGAAGTTTGAGGAATTAAAATAAATTCTTGCAGGATCTCGTTCAGCGACCGGACTGTCGAAGATCGATTCACATCCCGAAGATGATGTACTGTTTGTGTCGAGCAAGGACAGCGAAATTTCGAGCCTGTGGGTCAATTACCTCACTGCCTGTTTCGAGCAGATCAGCAGGCAACAAGGCCGGCCGCCTTTTAAGTAAGCAGATCTTCGTTTCATGAATTTATTGACAAACGATTCATACCATACAGAGTCTCTTCATTATGATTTTTCGTTCATACAATAAGAATTCACATTCGAATAAATGGATTTCTATTATATCGTATAACCATTCTATATAATTTCTAACATAATTTCATACTTCATAATTTCTAACGTATGTTCCCATCATCGTTGATAATTTTTTAATCACATCTCTTTAACTATTTCTCCATCAAATCGGAAATTACAGAGTTCGTCACGTGACAATCGAAGAATCGATGCAACCTGGCACCGAGGAGAGGATTCGATCGGCTCGCTTGCAGATCGTCGTCGTGTGTCCAATATTGTTGGAACGAGTGCAAACTCGGCCAGAACACGCGACGAATCTCTCCAGACAGCTAATCACCGACAAAGTACTCGCGATGATGTTGGGTGTCCACGATAGCCACATCAGCGACGTCCACAAGTCGATTCTGGTCTCATACAATCAGTGGAGAAAATTCTTCGTGAAAGACCAGGACGAAACATTCGTTGGTGAACTTCTGGGTGCTGCGGTTGGAATTCTTGGCACAATGCCGCCTCCTGCGTTGAGGAGCGACAAAACTGCCTTTTCGGTTCATCCGAAAAAAGTGAAGCTGGTAGGTAAATCACTGCAGACAATTTCGTTGAATTAAAGCAAACAGCTAAATGGCCACGAACGATTTCATTAACTTCAAATAAAATTTTATCAACTTAAAGAACAAAAATACTTCTATTGCTTGCATGATACTTTCAATCCTGCATCTTGTATACATGTAATCGCTACAGATATACATATATATTTAAACAAGCTTGATTATGCAAATTCCTAGGTTTAAGTGTGTTTCCAAGAAGAAGAAAGGAATATAAAATTAACATAAAAATAAAATAAACACTTTCAGGGTCACAACAGGATAATCGCGTTGTTAAACGACCCATTACGACCTGAGGACAACGTATCGGTGATCGTGGATCGCTGCGGCGAAGCGATTGACATTGCCCACGTTAAACGAAGAAATCCCTATGCGCTGCAATTCTCCATTCCCGACAGATGTTTGGAAGTATCGATGTTGGTTGGTGTTCGTATAGCGAAGAATGGTTGTCCGCTTGGTGTGAGGCAAGTAAAATGCGAGAGCAGGCTCAGGGAACTCGATCAAATCCTCAGGGCCCATGACAATCCCCTAGAATTTATGTGCCAGGTAAATGCGAATAATAGTTTGATAGATTGAATTCGAAATTCTTATGATTATCCAAATCGATTCAAATCTGATAAAAATTGAATTTCATTCGTAGACCTTTGGCTTTAATCCTGGTGATCGCGAAAAATTGGACAACTGGATGGTCCACGCGTTTCAGCGAAACGTTCCACCGCACTTCAATCTCCTGTCTACGCCCAGTGGGGTAGTGTCTACACAAAAAGTTCACTCAAGTGAGTATTTGTTGATTTGAAATAGTTTAATCATTGACAGATGTATCTGTTGAAAATATTAAATATTGTTTGTTTCGCTTGCTGGACTAATAGAAAGGCTGGTTGGTAAGAACTTATGAATCTTATTGTTAGGAGATATCCTACGATCCGGAATTTGAATTTAAACATTCAGATTTAGATTAAAATTTCATTTCATAGCTTTTAAGTTAAGTTCTGAATTTTTATACAGATATGATAGATTAAGAAGTAAAGTAAACTCTTAATTGATCTAGGCCCCGAAGAGAATCCGACGTTGTTACACTTTGCCGCACGCTTCGGCCTGGAGAGATTAGCTTGGCAACTGTTGGAGTGTCCAGGCGGTGATATAGCATGCGACCTGAGGAACGTGTCGGAACTGACCCCTGCGGATCTTGCAGAGCAGGCAGGACATACGAGATTGGCGCATCAGCTTCGTGGCTACATGGTACAAAAACATCGCCTTTAAAGCGACATCACAGTTAGTCCAATGGAACCGGTACTTTCGTGATATTTCTCTATACCTAATTGCAAATTGTCGCTTGGACGATCCACCTTCTAAACTCTATGTCTAGCTGTCCGTAAACTTCCAATTGAAAACGTGATCAGTTAAAATCAGTCAAAATTAATTAACATCAGTTGGATTTAGTCGGAATCGGTTAGAGTTAATTACGACTCGTTAAATAATTAATTAATTATATTCCATGAAAATCAGTTATGGTCAATTGGAATTAGTTTGGCGACTCTAACTAGTTTCGTCCGGATTCTAATTACAATTAGAAACTTTAATATTCATAGAATTTTGAGATATTGTTAATGAAGAATGATAGTAGGCTTGATTTATAGAATTTCTTACTGATCTTTTGGTATGTTTCGGTGAATTAACTGGTATCTTACTTTTGAATTGCATGTTTCGGGCTTCCCCTTGAATTCTCGCGCACGGTGCCGCAGCAAATGAACGAGTTCACCAACATGTACAGCTATTTGAAAGTAATCAGCGAGACCACTACAGACCAAGCGGGAAGTAAGTAGACCCTCTTTTATTAAAATCTGTATTTTATGTCTTTTGAAATTTGTACGCTCTTATATTTGAGAATTCTAAATGATTGTGAAATGGTACCAGGATGGCCCAATATTAAAATCGAAACGTTTTTCAGGTGCGGACCCATCGACAACTAACACATCAAGCGACACCAATAACGACAAGGAGGATTATTGTCGTCCACGACCCTTGAGCGAAGCCTATTCGGTGCCACCGGCCGCAAGACCAATAACGTCCTTGATCTTGCCAGGTCAATTATCAGTAACCCCTAGCCCGACCACCAGTAACCCCATTGAGGCAAATTATTCAATCGTACCAGCACCGACTCCCGTCATCGCCAGTCCATCAACACCGACGCCTGTGATGACCTCCTCGAATGGCTTTGAACTCCCTCTTCAAGGTTATATGAAAATGCATCCAGCTGGTAGGTAACTCTATAAAGAGATAAACGTAGGATATTTAAATTGGAATTATTAAATTTGTATATTTAAATTTCTCAAGTTGAATATTGAAATATTTGAGTATTTAAATTTTTAAATTTTGAAACCTTATAATGTACAAATAATTTTTGAAATATTTCAACCTGAAACATTTCCAAGCACTGTAAAAAAATTGATGTTTCCAATTTAATTCTTCAAGGACCAAAAACACCGACGTCAAACGCAGTGAGCCAGCAGCCATCTCGAACAGCGACGCCCACCCAGAGTCGTTCAGATTCTCATCCCATGCCTGCTCGAGAAGAAAATAGTCAATCCTCCTTCTCTTACGGTAGAACCACCTCCAATTCCAGCAGCACAAAGTCGAGGGAACCGTCTGGGCCTCAGGACGAGTTACTGGAAATCATAAACGACTTCAAAAACAACGTGTTTACGATAACCGAAGTGGAAAGATTGGTCGAGAACTGGAGGAATCGCAACGATGTACAACAGAGCTTCAAAGACAAACAGAGGCAACTCACTGCGATGAGGGAAGAGTATGAAAGAATACAGAAAAGAATGAAAGAGGAAATGAAAGCTCCTACACCTTTTGACAGAATCAGAAAGTTCTTCTCCAAAGGAAAGAAAGGTTCGTTAGAGTAAAATACATATATTATAGATAATCCTCTGTTTCATAAGGTTCTAATTTATTCTTACTTTTAAATTGTAGATACGAAGGACTCTACGACCGGAAGTGACGATTCTTCTTCGACCAGTAAAGTGGAGAATGTTAATGGTGCTCTAACCGACCGTAGGCCAGTTAGCAGTCTAAGTCTCCGCAGTGTTTCAAGTACGTATTTCGATAGTAGAGTTTGTTCTTTGGAGAGAAAATATTCTAATTGATTTCTATTTTCTTAGGTTCGTCTTCGTCTGGTAGAATGAGCACTGCCAGCGGATGCAGTGGGACCAGTTTAGGTGACAGTGGAACTCATTCTGATACTGAGGATCGACGAGTTAGTATTTAGAAAAATATATTGAAAAAATAATCGATATCTCAATAAAGAACTTTGAAAACCTTCCTACAGCTACAAATATTTTTATTTCGTTGATTGAGATTTCTGAACTTGAAATTTCTGAATGAAAAATTGTTTCAGTTACAAAATGCCAGAGAGGATAAAGCGGGCGTAATGTCGTACGAAATACCACCAGCTCCAAAGCCGTTCGCAGGAAGGTATTCCCCGGCGCTTAGGTATTCCCCATCTCCTCGTTCCTCGACTGGAAACGATTTAGACTTGAGACCATCACAGCCACAATTACGAGGCGAGGATACCGAATACTACATCGCTTTTCCACCATCGGGATTACCCATTCACTGTTAGTAATCAAATAGTAAAATTTTAAAAGCCTATAATAAAACAGTCCGAATATAAAATAAATAATTTCGATTAATACATACTACAATACTTAAAGATATACGCTAGAAGCAGTTTCGATTTTAGATAATTCCAAAACGATCAATTGTATTCTGATTAATCATAGATTTGTAATTTAAATTTTATTCCGAATAAAAGATTCCAAATAACACTTTTCAATAATGATCAACAGCTTTCAAGACAGAGGCTCCTCTGAAGGAACCAAAAACTCCAAGCTCCCCGTGTGATCACCCTAAGTACCTGGACTTGATTCAAAATTCATCGCCAGTCACTAATGACGCTTCAGAACCAGAGTCCTCCAGACATTCTGGCAACAGTTACGCAAACATTGATCCATCTACGTTGAACCCAGCACCAGTACCGCCTGCTGGCATGTGCATTCCAACAAATTACGTGAACGTGACTCCAGCGTGCGTCAGCTCGTCTCAGGAAACTACACAAGGTCAGCAAACCGAGCAGAGACACTTACTCGACTTAAATCATGTATCTGAAACCTCGAAGAATTCAACCAAGGCCGAGACTCCCAGTCAGACGCGAGAAAATAAGGTCACTGATGACGTACAAGGTCAAGACAATGTTTTGACTGAAGTTCAAAGTAAAAATAACGAGGAATATGTGGAAACGAATCTGGCGAATAGTTCAGAAGGTGTGGACGTACCGGATACTGGTAAACTGCCGGAATATATGAACGTCGACGTTCCTCAGGATCAGAATGCTGGTGCCACGAAGAAAATGCCTGCTCCTCCTGTTCCACCAAGAGGTAAAGTTACCTTTATCTCTTTTTATTTAAGTTATTCTGTTATTATATTATGAATACAATTGGTACTTATTAGGTTGGATAACTCATGCTTATACATGCTTCCCTATTTCCTTTGCATGTATTTCTGTACATTTTTTTCTGGTATCAAATGCTTTCTGTTTCAAGCATTTTCAAATTTACTACTTACATAGTTTTAGTTTAATTTAGTTTAATTTAGTAGCAGTTTAATGACGTAACTTCCATTAGATAAATGAAAATCATATCTCGTCATAACAAACTATTTTAAGATAAAGGAATATACGTGACTAAATATAGTCACAGTATTTCCTAGTATTTACTCAGTCCCTCTTCCACGAAATATTTACAAATTCTCTACTTGTAAATTTCGACGAGCCGTGTCATAAATATATCAAATATTTCAATCATTCTAGCTCAAGGTTTATTCATCCATCATATACTCAGAAATAGTTGATAAGGAACTATTTAAGGAGCATAAATTACATCTATAACCAAATGACCAAATGAAATTTTAATTTCATTGAAATCCGCTCCACGAATTCCTTACCAGTTTAGTCACTGGCCATTCCCTTTTACTTAGCGGGGAATCACGAAGGTTGTCGATTACTTAAGACGCTTTAGTGAACTTTCATCATCATTTGCTACTTTTAACGCTATATATGTGTGTGCAAATCATTTCGCTCCTACAATCGATTCATCAAAATTTTATTTCTATTTTCTGTTACAGTTACCACGAAGAAGTAAAATAAGAACGATTACCACGAATAGAAGTACTTGAAAAGAAGTCGTTCCTCCGACTGGAGACTTTAATGGGCGGATCGTTCAAAAATAGTGCTCTCGGTGATCGTTTTTCATTGGAGAAATACTCGAGTATGATTTCAAGTACTCGACATCAGTGTTCTTCGTAATCCTTAGTATTAATAGCGTATTTAACTGTAAATTGTTCGGTTCAAGATAGTCGCTATGGCTCATGTCTTCTATGTACATTACCTTCGTTCTTTTATCTTTCTTTCTCTTTATTCTAATACTCAGTGAGGCGCAACTTAATCTGTAGTTTTTGTTTATGGTATTGTACTGCAATTAAGTGCGTTTATTGGTCGTTATTAGTCTAAAACTGCCTCGAATGCGTTACGAGAATAAAACCAATGTATAATTAATTATTAACTTGTTACTGTTATCGATAAGCGAAATATACTATTGTTCATAGTATCGAAGATATTTTTAAAGTGTCTTAAGTATATTATAAAATATTTTAATCGTTTCGATATTTCCATAAATTTTATTAGATTAGGAACGAATTTGGAGATCTCAAATCATTAAGATCAATAAATTTGAGATCTTCAAAGATTTTAAGTTTAAGTTTCGGAACCCGAATCGTTGACAATTATTTTATTACGTTTTTTTTAGGAAATTTATAATCTTATTGATCAACAAGCATTCGAGGCTTTCTGATTACGCCACTAAGTTGTATATTATGTTAATTAACCGATGCTCGGATCTCGGTCCAAGAACGAATACAATGCTAGCGAGCGCCAAATCAAATTTTCATCTTTTGGCGGGAAGCCAAAATCGCAATCTGTACATACTGTCCTCTGCTCTATATTCTATTATTATTGTAACCAGTTTTCTATATCGTCAGTCCTTAGGATTAAGTTAGAACAATTTATACGACAATTGTTTAAAAAAAAATGTCGATGACGCCAAAGACTGCGTTAAGAATACATGGCGTCGCGTAATCATTATGTTATTAATCATACAATTCATGCACCATACGTTGTAATCATTCTCTAGCGTAAACAATACTTTGTACAGGTGTCGAAATTCCTTTTGTCTTACGTCTTTATAAGAATGACGACGAAATGCGTTTCAAGTACCAAGGATGCATTTATCGTTTTGATTGTAATATCATAGTGTAGAATATTTCACAAAACCATTCTTTTTATGTCTACCAGTAGAAATACTACTATGTCTTTTTTATATTTATGTTTATACCAATAAAACTAAAGATAATAGAAATTGCAAGATTATTTCAATCGGATCTTCGTGTTACTTCAATGATAATCAATTGATTATGAATTGATCATGAATGAATTACGTAGCATACCATAAACATAGTGAAATATGGAGTATTGATAATATCGACTATAATTTATGCATTGTCAGAAAGTCATAATTTTTATCAGGTGCATCTGCTGTGAGGAACGTTTCTAGGAAGCCGCGTTATTCTCGGAAATTACACGTTAAACATGCATTATGTAATTTACCGTGTCCGTGCATGTAAATTTCAATAGTAAAACCATAGGTAAACAAATAGGTAAAAACCATATTTGTTAACACAAAGTTTACAAAGTTTCGCTTCTCTTACGCATCATCAAACTTCTTAGATAATATTCTATAAATGTTATTAAACCTAATAACAAAATATCGATTAAATTGTTAATATGAATAAAAATTGACAAATATTCATATTAAGAATTATTTTTTAAAAAATGCCAAAGCCTAACACACTGTTACAAAATATGTAGATACTTTAGATGCTGCAAGCAAAATATCGTTAAAGTATAAATGATGTCACGCTCATATACATGCAGACAAATGTGTTTTTTTGAATAAAACATGCGATTAAGTATTCATCGACAGTATCAAACGATCTGTCGTGGTATCAACATCACGGCCAGGAATAAACAAGCGTTCTAAAATTCTCGAAAAGTACCTATTCAATTATTGACGACGAGTCGAACAACGTGACCTTTCCTTCACGAAGAACGATTATCTTTGGACATAAATGTATTTTTACTCTTTGATTTAAAAAAGGAACGAAAAATACATGAAATAAATACAACGCAGATTTTTTATATTTACTTAAAGAGATATCTATGAATAGAAAGTTGTAATTCAATTATCTTTTGCTGCAATTTCTGCTCAATCAATCTGACTTCTTATCTTTTTCAATATTTACAGTAAATCTAAATTCTACAAATTCTATTAAAATACATCAGAATACACGAAATCGGCAATCATCTAATGCTACTAATAGAAATTAATGTTTATTCAAATATCCCACCAAAGAAATTGATATGCATTTATGTAGATATTCTTCGAAATCTAATTAACAAATTAAAAAATTTTCATCGCAATATTTATATATATATTATACTACTGTATTGACGTTAATTTCTTGTAATGATAGCTTTCAAACCAAAGCAAACCAAAAAATTTGGTTCGTCTCTCGTGCGAATGAAATAAAGAAGAAAGATAAGGAAGATTCTATAAATTTATATTACTAATATCTATAAATCTCTGATCCATAAATTTAAATTTCTAATTATTATTAAAATAAAAATAAAGAAAAAACTATGCTTCCCCCAGATCAACAATCAGGAAATGATCTAGACTACAACTCATTTCGTTAACCCTGGGGCTCGCAAAAACCACTATCTTCCTTCCGCTCGATTTAGATTTCTCGTTAATTTGCCAGACTAATTACCGTTGCGGTTCGACATCCGAGGTAGGTCCAACGATCCCCGATTTCCGTTAAGTAGTTGCAACGTGCTCGTTACGTTTATCATTGAGTGGGGATCGATCTTATATAGGAGACAAATTAGTCTCTCTTCAGCAAAAGTCTCGATCACCTGCTTCTTCGTTTGTCGATCCACGATTGAGAGTCAACGGTGCCATAATCGATCACATTTCAGTTTTGAAAGCATTAACACAAAGTAATTCAGTATATCTGTGCGATTTTTTAAACAATTTATAAAATACGATAATCATTATTAACAAAAAATAATAGTGTTTACCGAATATATGAAATAGTGGAATTCCTGTTAGAAAAAATGAACATTTAAAATAGATATTCTTTAAACGAAAATTTCACGAACAAAGTTTTTATCGAAATAATCGAAGTTCTTACAAACATATACGTTTTTCGTTTTTAGTTTCGAGTAAGCTAAGTGAGTAAACTAATTGAAAAATGAAATTGCTTACGATGGTCTTGGTGTCTACGTTGTCTTTGGCCACAACGCTTGCTCAATCCAGGTTTGTTTCTACCTTGTTTAATTAATTAATTGATTGTTTATGATGAACAGATTACGGATTTTTATGTATTTATGGAAATTTAAAGACGGGAAAATATATAAGAGTAGACATAAAATATTCAAAGTATAGTAACTCTTTATAATATCTAATGAGTTTGTGGTGAATCAAATCTCTCATTAAATCCTACTGTTTTAGTTATGTTCTTAAAAAAAAACATGAATTTAAATAAATACTCTCAGTCTGCTAATGAATCTTCCTCACGCAATTGAAATAATGTCTTCAGGTACGAACCTTTTGCTGAGAAACCAGGTTCCTGTCCACCACCTTTGCCAGTGCAGATTTGTAGTCAATCTTGTTTCTTTGACTCACACTGCTTAGGAATTGGCAAATGTTGTCCAACCAATTGTGGAGGCTTTGTTTGCACAAAACCTGTTACCATGAGGCAAACAGTTTCTACTGGTAAAGTGACACTGTAAAGCAATTAATAACGAAGTTAATAACTAAATTTTATGTTAATTAATTGGCAGAAACGGTATAAAGTTATTCAAATTCTTAATAATTGAAAACCTTTTAAAAATGCCTAACTTTGATTTCAATTATAAAATTTGATTTAATCTGTATATTTAGAGAAACCAGGTTCGTGTCCAGCGAAACCAAAAGGAAGATGGGTGTGCTCGCCAACCTGCAGTGTTGACAATGATTGTAGAGGAACAATGAAATGTTGCAAAAATCGGTGTGGAGCATTAGCATGTCAAAAACCAGATGTTGAGGTGGCTGAATTTGCAGACGAATCGGAAGACTTTTATAATAATCCCAGGAATCCTTACATCAATTCCAGAGATCCAAATAATTATCTACGTTATTACTTCAATAATTAGTTAAAATAATTGCAGATTGCCATAAAACATTAACAGGAAAATATGATTCTCTTTTTATTTAATTTTTTGTAACTAAATATATCCTTGTGCCATATCTTGTAATTGTTACAAAATTTGTGATAATTGTGAATTAAAAATCTCGCTCTTAACTAGATGTACTAATTAATATATATCAGATTTTATGGTACTCTTTTTATACCCCTTTGTAAACCATTTAATTTTTTAATTTCTAGATTTATAAATTGATCGATATCTTAAATAATAGATAACAATGCTTGTTATACATATATGCGCGTTTGTAATTGAAATAAGATGTTCTATGTTGAACCTTCTAATTTCTTAAATGACTTCTCAGAAACAAATTCATGGGTAAACGGCTTTATGTAAATGACGCATCGCCTTATTAGCCTATTGACCTGAATTTGCATAGATCCTCGAAGAATACATTCACGAAATCCAAGTAGAGAAGGTCATTAGTAAGACAGACTAAATGGAGGATCGTTTCTAGTTTCTTAAAATCCTAGGAAATAATCGTTAATATAAGACCGTATCAAACTATTTTATTGTTAGAAAATAAATAAAAAGAAGTAAAAGACAAAAAATAAACTGCTAGTTTATTTAGGGGCCATTTCAGAAAAATTCAGAAAATTCTACTTACTGTATAAAAATTTCTCTTATACATATTATAAAAAGTACAAAAATTTTTTCAATATTAATTTAAAACAAAAAAAAAACTTCAAATGCTTTATTCAAAAAATCGAATTATTTTGAATATATTATTTTTATCACAAATTGTGAAATTTTCCAGTATTGATTTAAAAATAAAAAAATATTCAAATAGATACAATGTAAACGCGTTTATTGTTGTCGCTTAATACGTCTAAAATGGCTCGTAATAAAATACATAAAAATACGTAATTTGTATCAATGAAAGAATGATCTACGAACCTGAGGTCTGTATTAGTTTCACGTAAATTCACGTATTCAATTGAAATATTCAACTACATTATTCGTCGAACAGTTGAGTCACAAACGTAAAAACATGTCAATAATAGTCATAAATGCGTTCATAAACTGCAATGATGTCGGGAAATATCAAGAAGTTGAATCAGCTGGTTCCCTACGTGCCACCGTTTTACGACATGTTCCTTTCGCTGACCGCAGAGTAGAGGTGGAAACGAATGAAATAATGACATAAAGATTGTTATGTAGACAGATAAGGAAAGAAAATGACAGAGAAAGATTTAAGAGTCTGAGCTCTTATCACGCACCAATTAGACGTTGTTCATCTTGCAGTTGAACAGATCTGGTGATTTTAAAATTGTGGAAGAGGATCTTCGACAAAGAACAATGCATAGTATGTGTATTTATGAAAATTGAAACTTTTATAGAAGGTGTTTCAAGATAACAAAAAGTTAATGTGAATTAAAGAGACAATTTCATCGAAGAGATAACTTTGTCGTTTCTGAAAATGAGAAAGGCTATCTAAAAAGATAAATTTTTCTATTTTTTGTTTATATTGAGACATCTTGTGCAGTAATACATTATTTTATTCTTCGAACTATTAGATAATCAAGTGTATATCATTATAGAGAAAGGAATAATTATGGTACTGGCTGTGTGCTTATTAATTGCTATGGCAGACGCTCAGCTGTCTCGTAAGTTAATTAATCACCTGTATGTAGATATATTATTTACTGACATTTCGTATAAAGCTAATAGAACTTTTCTTGTTATTGAATTATGAATTTATTTCAAACGAATGCGATAGTGTCGTAAATATAATTCTATTATCTATAATTAGTATCGACATATTGACACTTTAATTGAGTATTAATTAATAATTTGTCATATTTTATATCTCTCACGTATATCTTGATTATGCTTATTGCCAATAAATGTTTTACTTTGAGAAATATATACAGATACGTTCAGATATAATCGTCGATATAGGAAAATATAGAAAAATCGATGTGACTTTTTATAAAAGATGATTTCCTACAAATTCTGTAAGATATTTTGGTTCATCCTATATCTCATCTATGATTACATATTCTGTCTTTTGTCAATCATAATATTTAAAATAATACTACATAATTACTATATTACCACGCGAGTATTTCAATATAGCTTACCTAACAAGTATTTATTGATCTGTTTGACAATCTTGATGTCGTATAATTCGTTTAATATTAGAATTAATTCTATTTTCAAAAATGGCGCATTAAAATTATCTTTCCGCAAGAGGAAAATTCATCATTTATAATTTAATCATTTTTTAGATAAAGAAGGACATTGTCCATTAAGAAACAGTGTTTCAAAATGCACTCCTAAATGTGTTTCGGATTTTCAATGCTCTTTTAATGAGAAATGCTGTCCAAATAAATGCGGAAGTGAGTCATGTGTTTCAGCGAGTCCCGTTAATACCGGCAATGGATATAAAGGATCATCGAATGGTAAAAGAGTTTACATAATTTTCTAAAATTTCTATCTTCTAAGATACATAATAAAATTTATTTTTCAGACGATGTTTATTGTGGCGGAGTAAAATGCGGTCCGTACCAAAAGTGTAAATTCGATCGTAGAACGAAACGCGAAAAATGCGTTCGTACATAAACGATTCTTTGAAATATAACAATATTTTTTTATAAAATAAGTAAACATTTATGTTTTAATTACTTTACTTTGTATATATATATTTTACTCCTCTCATGAATATAATTTAAGATTTTGTAAAGAAATAATGAAAGATTATACATAAGTTGTTAATAAATATAATTCCTAAAGGTTTACAAAAATTAAAATTTTAATCGCAAGATGGTCGAATTACGATTAATTCTAATAACAACTAGCAACCTGTTGAAAGTTTTAAAACGAGTCGACAGTCGACGCATAGATTTTAATCGATATTTCTCGATAACCTCTTTATTGTTTTACGAGAAGCTGTGTGCCGGATGGAGAATATACTTATTATTAGCAGTTATTAGTGTTTATAAAGTATGTACAAAGTGACACGTCAGTAAAATCACTTAATTCTAAATATTTTTCAGCAAAATGGCATTTGATCAGTCTTGATTCTTTGTAATAAAAGCATATACAATTTTATATCATTGTAAAAGAGGTTAGATCTATGCCGATATTACGATGGCAGTAGAATTTTTAGTAAATCGTTTAAAAGCCCTCATCGTATTACTTCTGGGAGTATTTAGGCGTGCGATGTGCTGTCTTCGACGTCGAAGAAGGTCGTCTTGTGATTCTATACCTCTCTCCACGATCGGCGTAGTACCAAACACCGTAAACAACGCAACACAATCAGTGAGTTTCGAACATTGTCATTCACCTTTTTTTAAGTTCATCTCTTTTGCAACGATTCAAAAATTATGGAAATCCTGTTGTACCATTGACTCCGATAATAGTAATCACTGAAGATGCTTGCTCAAGGAATTAGAGCACTGGGATCAATGGGAAGAAAATCCTGTCGTGGTCGTACCAGATAAGCCAGTTAACACGGTACAAGCAAAAATCGAACAATACAGACAACAAGTTTCTAAACTGCCAGAATCTACAGAGGAGCAGCAACCAAATTTTTTCGAGGTAATTATTTCTATTGCTTTAACAACTGGGAAATATCTATATCTAACTTCTTATATCTATCATAGAACATGACACCAAAGATTACAGCACAGACAAAGATTTTAGTAAAAGATAAGGCTTCGGAAAATACATCCTGGAATGCATCAAAATTTGCCATGGCGAATGATCTCATGCCATCTGTATGTTTATATTTCTTACATGACTATTTTTAATGAGAAGGAACTATATAATTTCTGAAATTGTATTTACATAGAACGAGCTAGGAGAATGGGAAGACAATGCTGTTGGCTGGGAAGAAGAAACAACAAAGGAATTTGGAGACCCCACAAAAACATTAAGAGAACAGAAGCGAAGAGAAAGGGAGCAACGGCTGTTCGAGCAGCAGCAGAAGAGAATTGAACGCAATTCAAGACCTCAACCATTAGGTGCAAAACTAAATTCTTGATGAGAAAGGATATAGAAACAAAGATTTACGTCAGAAATGATAATTTTTCATTCGATGATGTTCATGCACAAATGTGATCTTTTTACAACTGCATGGAACGTCAATTAAAATTAAGAAAAATCAAAAGTCATTGCTTGTGCTATGTTTTTTGTAAAATTTACCGAATCATACTCTGTATAGGAAAACATCGCGATAATTTTGTTTGAAACGTCCAAATTTATATTTTAATGCGTTTATTAGTTAATTGATACATCGCATTTTACGCATTTAATTCCTTGTTGGAAATTACTTGAAAATCACTGAATGGTATTTAATGACACGTGAAATATCGAACTTTTTAATAGAAAACAAAAGAACTGACTTATTTCCATAACATATTTACGTTACAGAAACTACGAATGTTGCATTGGTGAACGATAATTATTGTTACTTTTGTTATTTAAATTGTTTTATTGTTAAAATGTTTATAACGTCTAGGGACATTCCATGTAAATAATCTTGTAATACCACGTAGAAACTGATTTTTTATAATGAAATCGGACTATTTTTTAGGGGGTGAAAAGATAGAATAACTAATCTCTTTGCAAGTATGAATTCCTCTATTTGATTATTTTCTTAATCATACCGATATAAAACCGAGAGCATATTCATTGAATTTGTAGCGGTATGAAATAAATCATATTACTACACATACTGTTATTAAAAGACTTTATGAAAACCTCCAACAAATGCAAACAAACATTTTGTGATATATTGTAAGTAAGTATTGATACTTGCGTTGCTTTTAAAATGCCTTTTGTATGGGATTATAAGAGGAAGTAGCTATTATAGAGAACAAGGGAAATATTCGATATCGATAAATGAGTATGTATTTGATACATATAACTTTTCGTGCTTCGTATGACGTATATACGATAAAATGTATCAAACAAACTTCCCCCTATGTACAGGGGATAAGGGGCTTGTGTCCAATCAGAGATAAGTCTAAAGTGAAAAAGATAAGGACGGGCGAAAATCACAGGATAGAGTAATATCGTTCGTTTATACAGCCGTTCGTTTTACTTCAGTCATTGAACTGTTACCAATTATTTAGAAACTATACATATATTTTATAACGTGCTGAACATATTGTATTATCTATATCGGTTAATAAAATAAACTGGTAAGTATGTATAAAAGAATATTTATACTAAAAGCTTTTCCTTCATATTTTTCGGAATTCCTTCATTTGAGGTATTCTGACAGAAAAAAGACATCGCAAATAACTATATAACTATTTACATAAAATATTTTATTGCAATTTTAGAATTAAATGGTGATACATAGGACATACGCGAACCAATTACGTTGACAATATAATAAATAAGAATTCAATAATCATAATTACCACGGCATTGAATAAAAACTAGTGAAAGCGAGTTATTATCTGTGAAGTCTATACTAAAAAATCTGTCAAGATGAACAAGATAATGAAACAGTAATACCTGACATCAGATACTTAGATTTTAAGGGTTTTGAGAAAAGCTGGAATTCCACTTCGCAGAGATACTTCGAAAAAATGTGGGGATAGCAACGGCTAATTAAAAAGGCAGAATTCCGGTCAATTAGCAAGGTACATACTGTTACTGTGTACGCATGGCATAGGTTATACGTCACGCATGTTACAATCTTGTTTGTGTACGTGGCCAGCGACGTACACAAACGAAAAAATGCAATAAGTGGCATCGATGCACGCGGTGACGTACGCTTAAATTCTTTGTGCTTCGTTATATGTATAGTTCAGTACAACCAACTTCACACAGTCTACATCGTACGTGTACACGAAATGATGGAAAAGCTCGTTTGACGGAAGTCTATCACAAAAACTGCGGTGATCCATTTTCAGGATTTTCCAACTGAATTTCCTTCATCTTCCTTGATTTCTCTTTTAATATCGTCTCTTGATGATCGCATTCGTGATCAACAAAACGTGCGCGATTATTCGATACTTTTCACCTTCACCCTTAACGACATATGCAAATTCAAAATGTCAACATCAGAAGGTGAGCTGTTCATCAGACCTATCTACAAACGATACGATGGACGTTACTAACTTTTTGAATCTCGTTTTGTACCCGTTTACGTAAACAGTATCGAATTAACCTCAAATTAACGGGACGATTGTTAATCATTCCTTTAAAATATTTTCAAACGAAAACTAAATACGTACATAGATGGTATGAAATTATGGCTCACGAGTAATTTCAGAAGTACATATTAAGTGACAATAACAAGTGTGTTTACATTGTATCTTTCCAATCCTTCATTTATTTTTAAATCAATATTGAAAACTATTTTCCGATTTTAACCATATACATATGTTGGACGGATAGGATCGTCGATACGGGCAATCGTAAGCAAACGAAGCATGAACATGAAAGAAACAATGTTATGCCGTTCCTGTTCAAATTTTTTCTTCTACGTACAATTTTCCTCTACAATCGCGTAGTATACATATTTCTCGGAACGTTAAGAAAGAAATATTATTTTATATCATTTTTGTCAAAAGTAATATAACACTTGTCAATCATATGTTACACGGAACGATTAATACAGTTACTCTTGGTAATACAGATAAAACAATCTGTTTTTAACAAAACCACAAAGCCACGACAAATCGTTGAACCAGTCGATAACCACACGTTGCGGTTTATTTTTATCGGAGTGAAAACGCAACTGTGTCTGAAAGAACTTAGTTATTCTAAGAAACGCGCGGGATTGATATTGTAGGTTGTGATCAACATATTTGTCTAGAGGTTACCTGATTTCTTTTTTAGGCAGAGGGATACACTCTTATCTAAACACAATGTGCTGCATGATAAGAGCATTTTTTAATGGCAATTGCCTCTTATGAATCACTTGTGATACCAATCAGTACTGGAATAATGTAAGAAGGATCAAGTATATGTGATACATAGTCATCTATTTTTATTGTAAATTACAATAAAACATTGTAACAATGGGTTCTATAGCCTTGGAGGAGTTTGAACTCATGAAAGACTCTAAATATAGAGTGTAAGTAAAGTGTTTCATCTGATTGTTTATGTATATTCCAGTCTATTAATATAAAACTATACAAAAAGTAAATGTAATGACATTGTTTCTAATTATGTTAATATTTACTAAAGGAATATTTGTTCATATGTAATTGAATATAGCATTGAATTTTAATTTTCTATGCATATTAAAGAATGTTATATTTTATACAGCTATGTGTCAGCTGTTGACAAAGCTCTAAAGAGCTTTGAATATACGAGCGAATGGGCAGATTTAATTTCTGCACTTGGAAAATTAAACAAAGTGTTATTAAGTCATATGAAGTTTCCAGTTATTCCTAGAAGAATTAAGATATCTAAAAGATTAGCACAATGTATGCATCCTGCTTTGCCATCCGGTGTTCATTTAAAAGCTCTAGAAACCTATGACATTATTTTCAAGTGTATGGGCACTAATAGACTGAGTCATGAATTATTTATATATAGTGCTGGTAAGATTAACATTAAACAATTAATCTTCCAATTGCATAATTTAAATTTATTTATTAATTTGTGTTCATTAATTTGAACTTCATTATAGGTCTATTTCCTTTGTTGGGTCATGCTGCTATGAATGTAAGACCATCTTTGTTGACAGTATATGAAACTCATTTTGTACCTCTGGGAGAGAGATTAAGGCCTGGGTTAAGCGGATTTTTAAGTGGTGTTTTACTTGGTTTAGAAGATGGATCTGACCACTTTGATAGGTAATAATAAAATAAAAACAATGTGAATCATAAGACAAGAACTAAATTATTCTCTTAAACTTTATAAATTTGTTTCTTTAGAACCAATTCCTTGCTTGAGAAAGTGTGTGAGGGAGTAGGTCCAGAACATTTTTATGCATGTTTATGGGATTGTTTAGCTTCAAATTCTGGAATCCGATTACCTGCTATATCTTTTGTATTAGCTCACTTCAACAAAAAACTGCCAATGGAAGAACAAAAGTACATCATGGGCACAGATACTAATATTATGGTAAAAATAAAAATTATTACAAGAGATCAAATATCGTTTGTATTTTAATGACCGATTTACACACGAATATTAATTAATATTAATGAATTAGGTTACTGCTCTTTGCGCTGGAGTACAAGACAGTTCTGTGTTAGTACAAAGGAGTGCTTTGGATTTGTTGTTAGTTGGTTTTCCTGTACATAATAGTCAATTAACACATGAACACATGGTATCACTAGTCACAGCTGCTCTTGTCACTATATTGAGGAGAGACATGAGTTTGAATAGGTAAAGTAAAAAGATAAAAGAATGTACATAAAATATATTTAATGGGACATTTTATAAAATTAATTTATGTGTATATATCACAGACGATTGTTTGCATGGCTTTTGGGTACTGAAGTAAGCACATCTATTTTGAAGAGAAGAATGGAAACTAAAGTTTTAGAAAACACGGAAAATACACCTACTTATTTTGATATGTACTCAAAGGAAATGCTAATTGAAGCAATAAAATCATTGTTAAAAGCTGTTTGTGAGGAAAGTCCACAAGATTTAAAGCCATATAGAATACTGGTTTCTTTATTAGAAAAGGCAGATATTGGTCCAGTAATTTTGGATGATATTTTATTTGAAGTTTTTAGGTAAAACAACATATTCAAAACTAATATAGAAAATAATTGCTTCAATAATATAAAAACTTTTATCTTTTTATTTATAGGACATTTTATAACGCCTGCGGTCAATCGAACAGAGTACCAAAAACAAACGAAGTAGTAAAATCAGCAAACTTGTTATTTTCAACATTAGAACCATCTTACGTATGGATACATTGTGGCCATCTGTTTGAAAAGGCTTGTCAAGGTAGAGCAAAAAGTAAACAAGAAACAGAAGACATTGCCGTGAGGTCTGTAGGTTGTGGAATGCCGAATTTCTTGGAAGTGTGTGTATTGACTGAATTCCTGCTCGATACTGTGTCGTTGGATGCATTTATAGACACTCCTTCTGAGCATCTGCCTGGCTTATTCTACGAGATCATTAGTAAACTTTTGTACCACATCGATCTTTTATCTCCTATGGAGATCTCGAGAAGTCTTCGATTGTGCGCGAAAATTCTGACAAAAGTACAGCCGACGGTGGTTTCAAATCACACGGAGAAGAACGATTTGGAAACGAAATTGGATACAACTACGAGTACTACCACGACAGTCAATGATAACTCCTTAACCGCAATTCCTTTGGAAAAGAGTCAATCCGATAGTAAATTGAATAAACCGGACACAACTAGCGGTTCGTTCTCCGAGAAAAGTCCCAGTCCTAGAAGAAGAGCAAACTCGGGAGGTGCCACCAAACGATCCGAGAAAAAGTCGAAAAAGAAATCTAGTAAAAGTACCTCAAAATTAAGCGACTCTTTACCAGAACCAAGTACCAATGTTTCGGTAGTCGTGGATGCAGAATCCAAAGGTTTGCCAAGAAATAAAAGTATGGACGATATAAAGACCGAATATATAGAAACGAATACCATTAATTCTCCATCTAAGGATCAGTTGACTACTTTGAAACAGTCAAGTAAAAGTAGTCCTATGGGCTCCACAGGATCCTTGGGTAGAGGACCGTCTCCTGCGTTTCAAGCGCAACATTCGATGTTAGAAAAATGTTTAAGACAGTATGAGACTTTTTACGTGAAATTAGTTAGTAATAGAGTATTGACTAAAGAGAAAACGGTTCAAAATATGTTCGATAATTTGATGATACCGTGTCCAAGGGAGAGTTTCGACGAGAGAATGCGATATCTAGAACTTTTATTAAATTCTAGATTAAATATGGAGGATTCTGGTTTCTTCAGCCAAGATATTTCTGTAATGGAAGATACCAAACAGTTAGACATTCTTCATCTGTATATTGATTCTATTTCACAAGCAGAATGGGATGACGCTATGAAAATGGCCTCCAGTTTGTTTGTTGAACTATCTACATTTCCTAAGTATTTTCTTCCTGGTGATGGACTACTTGTAGAGGAAGAACCGAAGGGAAATATTATTCTTCCAGATTGGTTGAAAGTTTTAGTAGTTTGTACTTGTTGGTTGGGAAAACAACCTGCTTTACAATTAACCAGTATTGCTACTTTGTTAGATTTAGTAGCTTTGTTAAAAGCACATAATGACATTGAGACCTACCCAAAAAGCGGGGAGGGAGTTACAGCTGTAATTATGGTACCATTATTGAAACAATGGCATATAACTTACTTGATGCAATATACTAACGTATTTCAGGTATTTATATACTTCTTTAAATAATTTTTATATCTATTTAAACTTAGGATAAGGACTGCTTGAGATCTAAAATAAGTATATTTTTTAAGGTACTAGCGCAATCCTTATGGCATCATCTTGGCGAATTACCTGCACATAAATACAGAATGCGATGTGTTGAATTGTTGCACGAACTGCATCATGCTTTACACAATTCCTGTGATGCTGTAGAGGATGTAATTGGACTAGCACTCACGTCAGAAAATATAGAGAAAAGAATAGAAGCGTTCAATAGGTTTGCCACATTATGGCATCTTGGACGTGAAATTGAAACGAACCCTAGATTGCGAGGTTGTATGAAATCTTTCGATCGGTACGTTATGTTATTTTTAATACATCTTTTAATAATCTTCTATCTCGTATATTATTAATGTAAATTGTTCTACAGATCATTGTTAAAAATACTGGATAATCTACAGCTCGCAGACAACTCTCCTCTAAAGCTTCATGCTCAATCATGGCTTCTGCACTCTTTAATGCGAGGTGATGTTTCACGGATAGTAGACCCGTTATTGATAATACTCTTAGATCCATCTACCTGTCGTATGAGCGTGCTGCATGTCAGTATACAGCATAGCAATACTGTTTTGACGAAAAATGATCCCATAGAAGAAAAGTCTGAGATACAAGATGACACAGAAGGTGCAGCAAAGATTTACGCAATCAGTTCAGTAGACGGAAATGTGATATACCACGTTAGTGATAGCGTAGATGAAGATAAGAAATGGCGTAAAGGTAAAAAGAAGAAAAAGGCCATAAATCCTGTGAAAGTGAAAAGAATATTCGCCGTAACGACATTGGCCGCCGGTGATAATTGTAATCAATACGTAACCGAAAAAAATCAATATATGAAAGAACTAGAAGTACCTCCTAGCATATCTGGTAATAGAAAGATTTCTGTTTTTGTGAATCCTTTATCGCTTAACTGCAATGAGAATTCTAATGACTCTCTGACAGAGGACGATTTGTTGCCTAGTGTGAAGAAGGTAAACTTAACAACAGAGTTGTTAAAGAATGCGACAAGATTCAAAAAAATAGATTTCGACAAAGGTTCGACCGCTAGCTTAGACGAAAGTTTCTATGAATCAGCAAATTCCAGCTTAAAGGCGAAAGAAAAAAATGGGTTTAAGAAACTGAATGGAGAGGTTGGCTCATCTTTGGATTCCATTACTAATAGTTTCGATTCTAGCAGCCCTGAAATCACCAATAAACAAACAAAACAGAAGAAAGAGTCCATAATAATGCCAGGTAGTTCTAGGGAAGTAGCAGGAACTATCATTAAGGGCAAATATCATAGCACAAACGAATTTGCGACGAATTATGATGTTCACGATGTTGGAAGTTTTGAAGCAAGCGTCGAAGTACCTAGTTGGACGATGGATGACGAAGAAGCAGACTTGGATATTAGTACAACTGCAGAAGAATATTTTAGTAACTCTAGTGGGAATAGTATAGTTGAAGAAATCTTAAATGAAGTGCTTGATAAAGTAATGCATATTTGCGACGTTGTTGAACCATCTAAAAGTGTAAGTGGTCCATCTTCATTTTATATTAAAGAGTTAAGTTATATATCACGTTTGTATCAGCTCAACAATATATTTACAGACTGACGAAACCTCATATCAAAACTCGAAAACGGGTCGCAATTTTGGAATCGGAGTACACAATCTTCATTCACATATGCTGCTTTACTGTGGGGTCTATGATTCGACTAGAACGCTTTACGCATTACGTACACTTCGCAACGAGCTGTTAACGAACACTAGAATGTTTCTATGTTGTGCTGCAACGACTGGCGTAACCAATGCGACAAAAAACACAACATTGTTAAATTTACTAGCTAGACACAGGAAAAGTGTATTTGGGAGGAATTTTCATGGAGACATAGCAAATACAGAATTCATAGCAGCTTATAGAAGTAGCATGTATTTAGAAGTTTTAATTAGTGTGTGCCTTTATTTTGCTAGAAGCTATTATCCTAATTTAGGACAGATGAGACTTACGCACGAAGAAATTTCAGGAAATCGGCAGGTAATAGTATTCATGAAATTTGGTTTAAATTTTTATAAGTATTAATTAAAATTTTTTTGTCATTAGGTACAACTTGCAAGTGCAGAACTATTGACACTTATATTCTCTGAATTAATTCCTATCGTTCGTGATTCAGGGAAAGGTTTTAGTTGTTATATAATCGATTTACTTACTAAATGTAAAGTACAAAAAGTTGCATTACATTGTCTTGTATCTAGCGTGATGAATATGAAAAATGCTCATAAGGAAAATGAGGAGGTATTTACATTTACAGAAGAAATCATTTCATTCAACGATCCAGTCACAGACAATGATACAAGTAAATGCAAATACAGAGCAAGCGATCATACAGAGGCTTTTCAAATACAACTATTAAGGTACATATTTAAAAATACAAAGAATCGTACGTTTTGCGTTATATTAATAAATATTTTTTGTAATTGAAGGTTATTATTAGCTTTAATCATGTTAGAACATCAATGTGGTAATCAGAAAGGTGAAGAAATATGCCCACCAACTACACCAACACCGAGTACTCCAACAAAGACTGTTCCTAACATTATGGGAAGTAGCTTAAAGTATTTAGTTGGTACATCAATTCCACAACAACCAATGTTCCTTGCTAGCATATTGAGTGCTTTACAATTGGTAAATATGAACTTTCAATACTCTCACATTTACAAAATATTATTTCAATGGTTTTCTTCATTTATTTTTTCTATAAAATCTAATTCTTTTTATAGGATCACATGAGACATTTACACCAACACTGGACAACTCTCGTTACTTCCAGTCTTCCTTTCATGGGATCTTCGTTAACATCTATAGTTACGTCAGTTATCCACCAATTATGTTGCAACATCGAAAACTTAGCGTCGTATTATATCAACGAAGAAACAACAACGGCGACAAAGTTACAAGATATAAGCACACTGGAGTGTTGTCTTCCTGCGGATTATACAGTGACACATCTAGAAGCTTTAACGTTTTTACTTCATTATTGTTTATTGGATACGTCGCAACAAATAGGCTTCTCATTTAATCAGCCTTTGAGTGGCACTATTCAGACGGGAATACCTGGAGCAAATCCAAGCCAAATATTCAATAATCTTATTCACGTGTTTATGCCGAGCCCACTTTCTCCAGTAAGATTATAAAGAATATACGTTTTCAAAAATATTATAATAAAAAATATATGTATCTATGTGTGTGTGTATATATACATATACATATTTCTGTTTTATAGGAACTTACTACATTAAAAGATAAAAATGGAGTTAGTGAATTACAGCAGCATGCTCGTAGAACTGCTTTAAGTCACCTGCCAAGAATAATTGCATCTCTCTCCACTCTTTGGCAAGCAGTGTTAGCAACCAAGGACAAGTTTGTCTTATCCTTAACTTTTTTTTGTTTCTTTTTTTCTTTTTATTTGAAGTGTCTAAAAGTATATATTATACTAATGAATCTTTTTTAAACCAAAATATAGTGATCAAGCCAGTTGCGTAGTAGGAAGTCCAAGAATAGTGAAGCATCAACTTCTAGAACTCTTGTCTCCCATATCTTTCCATCATGGTGTAAACTTTTTGGCCGCCATTGCTGTTGCCTGGCACGAGAGGCGGCAGCCTTCTGGTAATTCTAAGAAGGTAATTATATTACTAGGCTTATATAATATAACTTTTCATATCATATAACATGTATAATATACATATGTCTCTTTATTTACTTAATTAGGTGCTTCCAGAAGCTTGTTCAAATCAACAAGTTATGGTTGATTTAGTAAGCGCAATCCGTGTGATGCCTATCGATACTTTAGTTCAGACTGTTCATCAAGTTGTAAAGAATCAACCACCGATTCACGGTGTGAAGCAAGATTTTTCGTTAGAAGTTTCTGTATTGGAACTGCTCTACGTTTATATGCAAAGTAATACGTCTCAATCTCTAATTGAATCTTGGGCATCTTTACTTGGTCTACTCAAAGACGGCCTATCTTTAACGGCGCCTGCTCAATTTCTATTATTAGCGATCTTAAATGAATATGTACAGAAATGTCCCCCTATGCAAGAAAAGAAGGATATTAGAGATCTGCAAGATGTGTCTGCAAAGGTACTTTCTGCAGATTTTCTTTTAATTAACAAATTTTTATCTCTACATGTTTGATTTAACAATATTTTAGTTGGTTGAGTCATGTTCGCAAATAGCTGGAGCATGTTTAGAACAAACAACCTGGTTAAGAAGAAATTTAGCAGTAAGGGAAGACGCATTTGAAGTTGCTGAAGGATCATCGGAAGGTAAAGAAGGCAAAAGTGGTGCTGGTGCGTAATATGCTTTTCTTTTAGAAAAATTTTATTTTCCATTTTATATTAGTAACTGTAGTCCTTATTGTTTGTTTGTTACTTTTTCCATATTAGAGCAATATGCCTCAGCATTCTAATCCTGACTTGACAGAGAAACTAACAAAAATGTTTTTTGCAGTAACACCCGGCACACCACCTAATGCAGCATATAGTATCCAAGCTCAAGCAGTATTAGCAGAAATAGTAGCACCCTTGTTGGATGTTAGTTATGGTTCCCAAGAAAAAGAACGTGTAGTGACACTGTTAACCAATCTCATGTATAATATTACACCATATCTTAAAAATCATTCGTAAGATTCTATCCTATCTAAATTTTGATTAATATCATTTTAGGACATATTGTGTTCTACTAATTACTAAACTTTTAGGACAAAGAATATTGCCTCGTTTACGGCTTGTTCTCAATTACTGAGCTCCTTATCAGGTTACCAATATACAAGGAAAGCATGGCGCAAAGATGTGCTGGATCTTCTGCTAGATTCTGCTTTCTTCCAAATGACACCAGCATGTTTACCATATTGGAGGACTATCATAGATAATTTAATGACGCATGACAATACAACGTTCCGAGATTTAATGAGTAGTTATCTTTCTGAACAGAATGACAAATAAATAGATTATTAATGCATTTATTTTAAATAAATTTACTTCGTTATAGATCGCGTTTCAATGGCTCAAAGTAGCAGTATCAGTATATTCTCTTCGAAAGAGCAAGAATATGAGCAGAAAGCTCAGCTTTTAAAAAGGTTAGCATATGTGATACTATGCAGCGAAATGGATCAATATCACAAATACATGCCTGAAATTCAAGGTGAGTTACCTCTGAAACGTTAATAAATTTCATATAATATTGACTTTATTATTATTATTTATTATTGTTATTTATTACCAGAACGACTTGCGGACAGTTTGCGACTACCACAAGTAATTCCATCTATTCAAGCACAAGTGTTTCTTTGTTTCCGGGTGCTACTTCTTAGAATGTCTCCACAACACGCAACTTCCTTATGGCCGGTAATAGTTAGCGAACTTGTTCAAGTTTTCCTATACATTGAACAAGAACTGAACACAGATAGTGAAGAATTCAGGTAAAATAACATTTTATGTTTTTAATTATGGGAGTTATTTTGCTTTTGGGACTTTGGTGCTTTCAGTGCATGATACTTCAATGGATTTTGTTCAAGAATTATCAAAAGGAGGAAAAATATGTATATATAATATTTTATTTGGAATTCATTTTATTAATACATTTAAGATATATATAAATATATATATTATCAATTGTTATTTATTTGATGTTAAAATCGTATTCAATTTCTTTTTAAATTAAATTTAAATCCTGAGAATTTTATGTAGTCTGATAATCTTGCGCTAAGCATAATATAATACTATGTCCTACTTAAACTGTTTGGTTCTATTCCTTACTAACATTAATAATACCTCTAATGTCATATTGTTTTTGACTCTGTTTCGGTATCCGTGATTTGGTGGAATTTATGATGCCTCCGTAAATTGATTGGTGTTGGGACATCAGTCGTCATGGCAGGTAATTTTGAATGCTTCTTGCATATTAACGTATACGAAACGAAATGTAATTTCTAAACATATCTATATTTTAGATATTTCGTCCCTATTGGAAGAAGTGTAATATTTTCATAAAATCGTTAAAAGATAATATTACAGTTCTTCAAGAAACATTTCGTAGTATTGGGAGATAGTTGATAATTAATGGGAAATGTGTTTGTTTTGTTTTTCTGCTTCTGATTGCAATATGCTAGAACCAGTAAAGAAAATTAATTGAAAGTTTATTAATTAAATTAATCTTTTCTAAAGATATTATATTTTCAATTTTTATACAGTTCACATATAAAACTACTCTCAGCTTTGGATTCATCTTGGGCTGTGAATGCTAGTAATGGACTTCAAGCACATGGCCATCCCCATTGGTTACAATTGCAACTTGCAGCTGCTAAATTATTAGATTTAGCGCTGCTTTTACCTGCACACAGGCTTCCTCAATTTCAAATGTAAGTTAAAAGTATAAACAATATTTATAAGAATAATTCTTATAAAGGAAATTACATAAAATTGGAAATTTTGTACAGGTATAGATGGGCATTTGTAGGGGATTCAGCGGTAGGATCCATGGAAAACAATAATTTATCTTCTGATTTTGTACCACACATTACGAGAATAGCAAAACTAATGGACAGTAAGGTATGTTTAAAAAACAATTTATGTTTGATTTTACAAACCTTTCCATCACTTTATTCAAATTAGTATATATTCAGTATTCCATCGTGTCACATAAAGTGTATTGAAGGTACAGCAAAGCATTGCACTTTTTCTGTATTTTAACACAAATTATGTGATATAAAAATTGTCTTCCTTTGGAAGACACTGTTCTGGTAATAGACATTGTTGCGTTCTTTCGTCAAATACGTATTCTTCCTTACATTCGCATCCACTTTTACATGGCGTGTAACAATCTACCATATCTGGTTCGGTACAAGTAAATTGACAAAGGCAATGGGTCCAAACGGATCTTTCATCACATTGTTGAAAATTTTTAGTGATCATATAATCGAGTTCTTCATAGTCATATCCAGGAATTCGATGTTTCGTGTATCGATACACTTTCTCAGGTTTATACCACTCCAATTGTGCGACTGATGATCTTTTCTTGAGAGAATCGTCACTATTTTCAAACGGAATCTGAAGATCATTTTTGTGGGGGTAAACGTTATTTTGTATATTTGCGTCCTCGAAATTGCTCAAAATGTAAAAGTCATCCTGAACCATATCCAGATGATCTTTGTCAAAGTTTCCAATGTAATTGGCTGGCATATTTTCGTAAAATTCTAAATCTTTGTAATCGGAATCATCCGTATATTCTACAAAATACAGTATAATTATAATACATTGTAGATAAATACGATAAAAAGTTTAATTCGGTTTTCATAGTAAAATATTATTCAAGTAACCTTACTGTGTGATATATATCATTTAATTTCTATTAATTGCAGTCAATTAACTTTAACGAAGTCTATTGAAAGCAGAAAAAATATAATGGACCATTAAGCATATCGTTATTTTTCCCCGTTTATTTATGTAATTTAAAATAAATATTGTATTAAAAAATTGTTAACTCATCAAAAGAATGATTCTTTATATTTTAGATAGAGTAATAAATTTAAAAACCAGTCTTAAATTATAGTAGTATATATAAACTACCAAAATATAAGTAAAAGATACATTTAAATAGAACTTCTTTAAAGATTTTGTATGTTATTATAACAACAATTTATAAATCAATGAAGTTCATCACATTGATCAATTAAACAAAATTTTTTGGACATATATCTATTTATTTTAAATATTTAAAAAACACTTACGTGATTGCGTATAACACTTACGGGTATTTATCACTACTATAAAATAAAAAATGAAACAAGTAATTGTTCTTAGTCCAGTCACTGCCATGGTCACTTTCAAACTGATTGACAGTAAACTGAGTACAGTCTTTTATTACAAATGTACTTAATGAACACTGTATGTAACTTCACTCACATATTTCTCTTAATTATAAAATCTATTTTAATTGTTACTAAAGAAAATATTATATATTTAATATTATATATTTATAATTTCCTAATTTTATTTATACTAAACAAAATTTGTCTTATCTAAGTACTTATGAATCTGCTTTTATTTAGTTATTATTAGTATTCTTTGACTTTTTTTATTATTTTGATATCTTAATATTTTAAAAGTATGGTTTGACTAAATAGAATGCACACACTACTTTGGTCTGCTTTCATCAATTCTGATGAAATACTTATTTTAGTATCATGCAAATTATATATAGATATATGTATTTTATTTTTGTAACTATGCCAATCACTCTCTATTTCAATAGTTCAGTGCTTACATTATATTTGATATTATAAACTACATACTAATAAATTACTTCTTAACAATTTCATAGGTAATATTTATTTGTACTTTTAATCCAAGTTTAATTTAGAGGTTTCCATTTCCATTTCTATGAAACAAGAAGAAATAAAAGATAAGATTAGGATGTATTTATAAAAATATGTATAATATATATGCTGACATTATATTATACTTCTTATTTTATAGTTATAAATAACGGAACAGATTACTGAACAGGTGTTTCTTGCATTGTTCGAAAATCATTCATGATTTTATGTAAAATATCTGCTTTATTCCAGTATAAACAGGAAGCAAACACTGTGAAAGCTGTACCCGGTGAACTACTTCTAACGTCGAATAACATTCGTTCATTGCAAGATCTGCATTATTTTTTTACGACACTGAGTCGCAGATCGAGTGATACACAAGCACCGTTGAATGTTACACAACTGGAAGCAGTGATTGAACAAGATTTTCTTGAAAAAATGCCAGCTGCAAGGTAGTAGGAATATACGCATTAAATAATGTAATGAGACAACTTTTTAAAGAAGAAAGATGGGAAAATATCTAAACATCTTTATTCTTTGTTATTTTTTTAAATACAATAAATTGGGAGACCATGATTCTCTTAAAAGGAGTGATCTAATTCTATAAAATCAATTCTAGGACATGTATTATATAGTGATATTCGAATGAATATTTGATTTTCATTAATTAAGCTTCTAACTTGTCTCCTCATTCGGTTGTGAATAGTTATCAAAAGATACGCCAGGCTAGTGCCTAGCTAAATATTAATATCTGTAGAAAAATATGTACAGTGTAACATAATATTTTATTGAAACGTTATTTTTTCAACGGTTTTGAAAAAGAATTGTTTGTTTTTTGTTTATCATGTATACCCCACTATCCTAACATTAATGAAATTTTAAAAGATGATCGATATAGTGATAATACATATATATATATACATATATATATATATATGTATTATTTTCTTTAACTTTACACATCAGTTTATGAAAAGTACAGTATACATAATATATTTGATGAAGCTTTTAGTTGATTGTACATATTCATGTCAATAAATCTCCCTTTTCTTATTATTTTGAGAACTAGAAATAAACGTCTATAAGTAAACTGTGGTGATTTTTAAACTGCAAACATCAGGAAATATTAACTACTACTATATTTGAAAACGTTAATTATTATATTTAATCATTTAATATATATGAACGAGAGAATGAAAACACAGAATGCATTTGTACATGTATCATGTGTGTGAATATTATTGCCATGTTTTTCTTAAGACTTAATATTGCTGTATTGATTATTAAGTGTACACTATTTAGGTTTGTAAAAAAAATCGAACTTCACTATCTTTTAAATTTTATTTTACTAATGGAGTTATAATTTTCACGCATGTGATTCATTGATTCATATGTAATTAAACCGACAAGAAAACTTGCTGTAAAATTATTTTTCTATATGTAAACACGTAAAAATTTCAAGAAGATGTAAATCTTTAAACAGTTTGTGAAACACACAATTCATTTATGAGACATTTATTAGAGTTGCCATTTTTATTTTATAATGTATTTCTATACATATATAGATATATATATATTTGCTATGTAATTGCTATCGCATTGTCACCGCCTTCTTATGCTACTTTACTTCTATTTAGATGCGAAACAAATTAACTGAATAAACATATACGAAATATTGTACACTATTATTGATCTACTAATTAAAGAAATAAGCAACAAGAAACCAAGTGTATCTATACAAACGAGAATTTTATAATCAATGCTCGTTGTGTGATGAGATGACATTTGTTATTCCCTTTTAAAAGGCATCTATGTATTATTTAATTATTTAATATGCATACATGATGTGAATATTTCATAATTTAAATGACATGCATTTGTTATTTATATAATGTAAGAATGAAAAAATAATTCTTCAATTAAAAACATTTCATTCTAATTATATAAGGAGAAATGTTCATACTTTAATTTTCGTAATGTTCACATACTATTATTAATATAAATGTTTTAGAATAGTATACTGAAAAATTGTATATTTTATAGAGATGTAATGCATTTCTTTGAACAGAATTTTTTATTTAAGCAATGGTACAATCAAATTAATATTTGATAGCGTGTACATTATCTTTTACAAAAATATTTTCAATTGTTCAATGGAACAACTTGTTAAGCATTATTACGTTTTGTAAATATTTTAAGATATAATTTTAGTTACACAATTTTTTAAATCGTGCAATACTTTCATAAGAAAGTCTATATTTATTATGTTCCTTGCTTTCCAACTTCTTTTTGTTTCATATTTTTGTAAACAGATCAAAAAAATTCAAGAAATTCAATTATAAAATCTGTTATATTGTAAAACATATTGGCAAAGCCAGATATAAGTAATATTCATATATATTTATGTTGAAATATGTAAATTTATACAATAAATTAATGTTCAATAAAATATTGCATAATTCACCTACTCATTTAACTACAATTTCCCACCCCAAATTCTCGGGAAATACCGTTATCTTAGTCAAATATAGAATTGCAATTATTTGCGATATAGTAATGAAAATAAGTAGCGTACAAGAAAAATTTAGAAACGAATTTTATGTATGATTGCATCTAATTTAGTTGCATGTCATTTTTCAGATTTTTAAATATTTAAAATTTATGCTATGTTTTTCTTTGATTCTCGAATAATTGTTGAGAATAATTGATTATTCATATATAACATTACTAAATACAAAGCCAACATTCTTCAACTCATATTCTTTTACCATATTTATCTAACAATAAGTTATATCATTAACACTAAACTTAAAGATACTTTAGAACGTAGAGGCGACCATATAAAATAAACGATTATTTATTTATTTATTTATTTATTCATATAAAAAATCATTTCGTGGTCATGAAAAGTTCTAAATGTGCCATTGTAGAATTAAAAATAGGTTTCCAGAAAAGGAATGAACAACCGTAAATTTAAATTGACCGCGTTTTTTTGTTACCTGTCTATGATTCTTATTCGACGATCAATGATCTTCGCCACGCCATTAAAATCGAATATATTCATCAAATCTACGATTTACTATTTTTATTTACAATTCTATCACAACCGTTTAAGTTCCAACGATACTGTTTTTTGGAATCGATCACGATGAATATAAATAAAATAAAAATAATCACCAATGCAACACCGAATCGTATCATGAAGCGATAATGCTTGAAATTCTGAGAGATGGCTTTTGGAGCAGCAGTTATCAAAACACAGTGACTAGTGACTACATAAAACTACATAAGGTGTTGTCGTACTGGGGTAAGAAAAATGCCAGAGAACCGGAGATACTTAGTTGGAAGGTGCATATGATAGACGACGGTATTAAGCAATATCCATGCACATAAGCGGTTACGCACGAGAACCGGTTCTCCTGAATCTTTACACTTGAAAGGCTAAGTTTCCGAACGGTCAAAACGGCACAAGGTGAAAGTAGAATGATAAAAGAAAAATTTCGAGTTCCCAGAACGAGTATCACCCGTTGAAGCATCTGGGTGGCATGTACAACGTGACTGAGAAAAAATGCATGCATTGTTTGATCACAATTTCGTGGCTGGACTCCTGCGTTCGGTATGGGCTGTTGGCTAACCTAATTCGTGAAGCTGATCGTATTTTGCGATCGCATATATCAACGTGAATATAACTACGGAAAATAAACACATACGTATCGTGGTGTGATTATCGTCACGTTAACGTTAATCATATCATCGTGGAGATTAAGATTAAGAGATCGTCGTAGAGTGCAACGGTTCATTACCAAATTGTTTACAATGGCTGTGCCTAACAAGTGGGAGAATGCTTGTAGATTATGCTCAGAGGAGAAAAACGAAATGCTGTCGATTTTTGGTAACGAAGGTGTACAGCGTAAAGTGGCACAAAAGTTACGTGCTTGCCTGCCAGTTCTAGTGTACAAAACCGATCCACTGCCAAAGCAAATATGTCAGTTCTGTGCCGCCAGGTTGGACGACGTTTATGAGTTTAGAGAATACTGTCTGAGCGTTTACAAAAGCATGCACTTGAAGCTGTTAGCTTATAAAAACATTGAATCTGTTCAGATTTATTTAGAAGCAATGAAAAATTCTCCTGATCCCTGTCAGGTATATTTCATTTTCTTTTCAGATTAATTAATATTGTGTAATTGTTTGTATATTTTTTTGAATAAACAATGATTTTTAGGCCCAACTATGGAGAGAAAAGGCTAGAGCACCACCGCCATTAGTACCTTTGCCAGTTTCACTGCCAGTTGAAAGTCCATCAATGCCAATAGATATTAGTCAAGACCATCAAAATAGTTGCATTGAATCATTACCTGAATTGCCATGTGAAGTAGAGATCAAAGAAATGACTACAGAACCAATATTGGGAATAGGTGTTAATGTATATGAACCATCACATAAAAACAACATAGAAAATGAATTATATAATAAGTTAGATATAATAGTGACACAAGGTAAACATTTATTGAAAGAGGAAAGCAATGATTCTAGACAAGGAATACAGGTAAAAGAAGAAGAAAAGAGGACGAGTATTTTAGAACAAGTACTAATGGGTAGTTTAACAATGAATGATAGGAAGGACTTAAATTCAGAAACAAAGCTATCCTCTAAGTGGTGGTGTGCTCCTTGCAATAGTTATTATAAGTAAGTGTTTACTAATTACAATGTATTTTGTGCATAGTTTTGTAATTAATAATTATTCATTGCAGAACAAAGGAAAGTTTAATGAAACATATGCAGTTACACTGTCCAAGAAAGTATAATTGCAGGAAATGTTCTGCTTGTTTTGAGTTGGTAGAAGATTTGGCTAAGCATGAAGCTACTAATCATTTAAAAGTAACATTAGACTTTGATAGAAGTGTTCTAGATTGCGACCAATGTGATAGACAATTTGTTAGTTGGGAGATGCTGAAGAAACATAGATTACGTGATCACTTAACTCAAATAAATGAAATTGGGTCTAATACATGGTGCTCTTTATGCAATAGGTTGTGTATATTTTCCATTCATCGAAATTCTGATCTTTTTAATTCCTCTGACTTTCGTTATACCTAACTTCTTCATTTCATAGATTTTTCCCAAGTATGGAAACTTATCAAAGTCATATTCAATTACATGAGGTCAGTAATTATACACCAACGAAAATATTACATCTAACGAATCAACAATCAACAAAGGTTCTCAAAAGTGAAGAACCTTCAAAAGAAGTGAAGAGGGAACATTTTACAGACGCTACTAAGTCACTTACGTGTCCTACTTGCGGAAAAGTAAATAATCTTATGTATGCTTTATACAAAATATTAATTATACATTAACAATTACATGTTTTAAATCCTCATTCTCTTTACAGGTTTGTACCCAACAAAGTGCGTTATCAAATCATATGCGTACTCATGAACCAAAAAGACATAAATGTGATATATGCGGCCGATCATTTGGACTTTTTATACGTCTAGCAGCACATAGAATGAGTGAACACAGTCAGCAACCTACAATGTCGCCTGTAATGGCTAGCGTTGAACAAGAAGAAGCATTAAATGCAGAGAGGGAAGCTAAAGAGGCGAGAGAAGCTAGAACTCGTGCATCAAGAACTAGAACATATTCAGAGGTTTTATTACATATATTTATATGTATATTATTCGAATATTGAAAATATAAAAATAAAATTACAATATTATAAACTGCAGGTGATAGAAAGAGAAGATATTCCTAATCATGAAGAACCACCTTTAAAAAGAAACGTTCCATTAAATACCAATGCATTTAAAAATGTGGCAAGATGTGGTATTTGTTTACAGTGGTTCAGCGATCACACTACAATGTTAACGCATTTACAGACACATTCGGATAATTTCACTTGTAAAAATTTCATGTGTCATATATGTAAAAAATCTTTCAAGGAAAAGTGGCAATTATTTAGACACGAGGTATGTAATTATTATTCTTGAAATATATTTTTCTCTGTTTTGTGCATCTTTTAATGTGTTTTTCTTAATTTTAATAATAGGTATCTCATAAACGAAATGAATCTGCATCCGTATATATATGCACAGTATGTAACAAATCATTCGTAGATAAAAATGCATATAAAGTACATCAGAAAACGCACATTGTTGACAAAACATATCACTGTCCTAAGTGTAATAAAATATTTTTTAAAGAAGTATCTCTGCTAACTCATCAATGCACGTCAGAAATTGTGCTCGGTAAAAAAGGAGTATCCTCAAAGTCTTCGCAAAAGTCTGCGTCGTTAAATAACAGTAAAAAATATAAATGTTCCAAATGCAATGCGTCTTTCAATAGTTTTCAATCGAAAAACTCTCATATGAGAGTGCATATGGAAAGTTCACATACAACGGTAAGTAACTGATACAAAATTCTTTTTATTAATTTTTAGGCTTTCGCCATATTTGAAAATTTATCTTTCTATTATTCATATAGGTGCGAAAACAAGATTTAAAGGAGGAATCAGAAGAAGAAAAAACTATGCCAAAATTAACTCCTGAAACATCATTGGAATATTCGGTTCCTCCTATTGAACCAAAAGTAGAAATAAACGAGGAAAGTACACCACCTCCTGTTAAACGAACTCTAATCAGGACAACTGGCGGGTAAGATTTTAATTTATATTAAAATTTAAAAAGATTTATAAAATATTAATATCTGTAATATTTATAAAACTAGGTATCGGTGCGGAGTATGTCAGTCTCCATTTGTTTTACGGGAGCTAGCTGTTGCACATTTAAGATCTGCACATCCTCTGATGCCATATCAGTGCCCTTATTGTAAGAAACGATTCACCACGCAATATACATTCACGCATCATATTAAGACAGATCATCCTGATGAGCACGAGAATTGAATTGTATAAGTCAACATGCCAAACTATTATTATACCATAAAATAATGCCTTTGAGAATGGGGTAACTTTTGTTTATACAGAGTGGTAACAACTAATACGATGCTCAAGTTTTAAACTATTTGCAGCTATGTAAAAGAGGAAAATTTTGAACCAAAATTTGTTTTCATAAAATTAAAATTGAAATTGAAATTAATTCTTTTCAATTTATTAAGAAATTTCTTAATAAAACATAATATAATATGTTTTTTAATTCATTCTAAGGTCCCTTATAATGTAATGATCTTAATTTCGCTATGAAAACAAACTATTTTTAAAATTGATTATGGTTATTTGTAGTATACTAGATACTGATAAATTTTGGTTCATAATTTCTTTTGTTACGTGACAGCAAGTGGCTGAAGAGTTGTTGATGTCGCGTTAGACAAAACACTCTGTGTATGAGATATTTATATAATTACATATATACTTACATACTGTGCACTGTTAGACAGAAGTCTCGCAGGACAGATTCAATACAATCATAAAGAATGCGTATTGGTGGAAAGTGTCACATGAATAAATAAAACAATATAGCAACGCGTGACAGTGAGCGATAGAGAACAGTATGTATCCTCTCTTGATCCTATGCCGTGCCGCAGGACTTCTTTCCAACAGCGCACTATATATGTATTAACAGTTATCGGTTTTATGCTGAAGCTGTTTTATTTAATAATCTGGCACTCTAGTTCCTGAACAAAATAATTGGCCTTAAATAAAAATTTTGTAGTTTTCTTTGATGAAAAATGGTAAAAAATATATATTATATATATTCATAAATAAATATAGATTGTGTTGAACGAAATATAGTTTTTAATAATGAATAAGTATCATTTATTAATAGGAGACTGGAGTAGAACTAGTACTTATACTGAACGTGCCTATTTAAGTACTGTATCATAGTGCTATACAAGTTTTTAGTCAAGTTGATTTATAAATGCCGAAGAGACGTATTATCGTATTAGATATTATATTAGGTTGATCCAAAAGTTTCTTTCGTTTTATAAGGAAATAATAGATCCACAACATTTTTTGTTTTATATTATTTTTTTGAATTATGTATGATTCATTTTGTTCCAATAGAATTTTGTTCTCAATAAAATAATATAAAACAAAAAATATCATGTATGTTGTATTATTGTGTATTATTTCTTTATAAGAGGAAAGAAACTTTAGATCAACCTAATACATATATGTCGTTCATTAGCGATAGTTCTACAGAATTGTATAAAAGTGTTATATATATATATACATTCATTTATATCATCCATTAGCATTGACAGACATTCCTCCTTTTTTCATAAGGAAATTTTGGAAATCCTAAAAAGCTGTTTTTATTTTTTCCTTCTTTCCTAATAATTTTAAATTAATTCTAGGAAAACTAGATAATAAAAATAAACCTAGCAAATAAAAGCAGATAAGTAAATTTATCGTTACTGTAAATTATTATTATTGTTTTATTTTATATATAGAATATTTACAATAAAAGGTCACTACCAAGAGAAAGCTTTGTACGCTTATTAAATAAACTTTTATTACAGAAAACAATTCTCTGTGTAAAGTTAAACGATCAACCTTTTCGGTATTTAAAATAGAATCATTCTATTTGAATAAATAACGCTATTAAAATTACACTAAATATTAGTTGGTTTTTAACACATATTATTTACTGTTTATAAACATAACTTTACATGTATATCTAAAGAAGGTAAGTAAATACGCAATATTGTCGATAAATGGTGAAGTTAGTGCTTTGCAATTACCATACATATAATATCTGAAATGAATAACTGAGATTTTTAATGAATCATTCATAAGTTTATGAAAGATTAATAAAAAAATTTCTATTAGAAATATGTGCATATGTGCTTTTTGTTAAAGATTAGAAGCTAAAATCTTCATTTCATAAGCGTCTTCAATGTCTGATTATATTGTCCATATACTACTGCAGACTGTGTATGATTATATGTGGTCTTCACTACTTGCCGAACTACAATTTATAGTCTGGACATAGATCGAGTTTACCAGGTTAGTATTTTACATGCGAATACGACTTCAGGAATAGTTTTACTTGATCTGCATAGAAAAAACTACATTCGCTAGTAATGGAATTCGTTGTTACATAATTTTAGAGTTTAATAAAAATAACTAGAATACTATAATATAAATTATTCATATTGTACAAAATTAATGATTCAAAATGCGATATAACTTTTTCTCAATTAAAAAATTTCAATAAAGTAAAATTTTTCCCTCCTGAAAGATGAACGATAAATTTCACTCTTAAACACACAATCTTAACCCAGATACGCTTATTATTTTCTCAAAATGATGATTAAAAGATCATGATTAATTTTACTATACTTTTACTCTATCTTACATACTTTGAAATTTTCTTTTTACGAATCGATTAAATATTAAATTTTAATTAATATGAATTCCATGAAAATTTCAAATATAAAGAGAAAATATTTTGTAATATTTTGAAAAATACCTAAAAAAAAATATTCAGACGTATTTTAAGAAAAACAGTAATGAGAAAGTTATTATTACCTTGATAAGAAAAATTGGTTCCAGTACTGGTGGGGTACGGTGGTGAACGGCGAGTGGACGTAAAGCGCATGGAAAAACCAGAGGGGGCAGATCTGCCGCATAGCCGACGGAAACTCGTCTGACCCTCATCAGACGCGACGCGTCCGCGATCACGTACGGTGCACCACGCAAGAAATCAGAAGGTTCGTACACGTTTGTTCAGTCATTTCGGACGTGAGAACGGAGAAAGAGACATCACAGACAGGACCTGTCTATCGAACACTGCCATCATATAAATTCTTCTCACTCGTTCTCGATATCTTTTAAACACTGTTCGTTTTTCGAGAAGGCTCTACAAGTTACAGAAAATTTATATAAATATTAACACAATTATAATCAGACCTGCCGCGTGCGAACTTTCCATGCAGCGAGGGTGGAGGCAACACGTCCGAAGTGACTGACTGCAACGTGATTAGCTTGAAACACATGGTCCGGTGATCGTGATCATGATTGCAAACCGTCTCGCGCCGATCGTCACCCTCGTCCTCGTGGTTCTGCTGTCGACTATCCATCACGGTGAGTCCAATTTTTCGCGCCCCTTTCAATCACCACTGATCTCATCTCAATATTCGTTTATCCTGAAACGATTGTCGATGATCAATCTATAGAATGCATAGAATTTCGTATATATGAAGCTACGTTTGTGCAACTATTAAGAAATTATAGTAATATATAAGATGACAAAACACATTCTATTTTAACGACCTAATTTCTTATCGAACCAGTAGATTTATGATCGATCTATGAAAATTCTTTACTTCTTATCGTAAGTCCTCCTTCTGAATCGGCGTACGCGAACTGCATGCCTGAAAGATATATGTTCTTATTAGTCCCAATCGGCGATTATTTTTTTGTCTATTTTCACGCAACATAATATTTCGTTGGAACAAAGTTAAGCAAGTCTTTCAACAGAAAATTCAAGCTTCTTTTACGTAATGTTTCGTAACTCATATATGGAAAGACGGAAGTCAGTTAAAAAGAAAACTTCTCATTATCTTATAAATTCGTAGAGCAATTGAACAAGATCGAGTTTTTTAAAAGAGTCACGTACGTTGCTGCGCAATGCAGTGATCGACGGAAAGAGCAGCTACATACATAATAGGAGGACATATCACAGTGCATCATTAGTTCTGCATGCGTTTCACGTGACGATGGCAAATCCTTCCAAGCGGGGAATCGTTACAAATCGGCTAAAGTTTCTTTTTGGAAGCAGAAGTCGTTTGAACTATGAAAAGAAAGACGCCGGAACAAACGAGATATTGATTTCGATGTTACATAAAAGGTACGATCGAGCTTTTATCGGCCGCAGTCCTTGCAACTTTTCAGTCACGTCTTTTTTATCAGCTCGATAGCTATCTTCTTTCCAATCGTATCGATGTAAACCGTCGGCAGTTTTCAAAAACTTTGTCCTTCATATTATAGATGGATACTTCGATAGATTATGTCATAGGCTGTGGATACATATAACTAATGCAAATGAGGGCAATTAGTATGAAGTAAGATAACTTTGTAGAGGACATTCCTGTTCTGTAGAGGATTATGGTGTTCCAGATGTTTGTCAGAGAACTCGTACAATGGTAGCACTTGTGGTACTTCCCCGATGCTCGTCTGGAACCGATCGTACTCAATTTCTAAATTGAATCTCGTTATAAAAGTAAATCGCGCGGTAAGGAAACAACTTAACGGAAGTCGAGGATACAATTCTGTATCACGCACGCAAGAAGAAAAAATAAGATTGTAGGACGATGTATTTTTAATAGAAAAAATTATTAAAATCGGACAGAAACTTCGAGAACGTATACTGAATGAATAGAAATAATCATTTTCTCGGGAAAGTATAATTTTTCGCTTTTCACATAGATTTTATGGTAACTGCAAAAAGACCAAATAAGAAGTCGATTTACATACTTAGTAAACTGGGTGTATTTCTCGGAACAAAAAAAATAACTGGTCTGGAGGTCGGCCCATTAAAGAGAGCGATTTTCGCAAAAGTTCAAAGCGCTGCGGCTGTGCGATACAAATGTATCGACTTTTCGGAATAAGTGATTATTTTTATAATGTTTAATGCATAATCAACGTTTGTGGAATAATTACTACAATACATTCGTGTTGATAGAAACGACGAAGAAAATCGGTGACAGAATAGGAAATTTTAAGAATGAAAACTCTTCGATACAAACAGCTTAACGTGGATAGAACGTTCGCATCACACCAATTGTATGAAGTAAAAATACTCTTAAAAATTATAATACGTCTTTGTAAAAGGCTGAATCGGATGCAACGTTGAAAATACAAAATTGTGATGTGACGTAAGCGAAGCGTTGTTGCGTGTAGTTCGCTTCAATCGTTAGACGCTAACCTTAAAGGTACAATTTCGTAACTGGTCAAACTTAAAGTTACTAATTGAATCGGGTTGTTTCTGTATCGCGGACAGAATCAAACTGGAGAAAGTACCGGCGAGACTCCACTTATCTCTAAGTTATTTCTTGATTGTTCACTCGGTCATTTTCTTTCCAAGAAAAATGATTATCATCTGTTAGCTGATGCAATTTGTTGAAATTTAGAATTTTGGTTCATAGAACCTGGCCCCCGCGAGGGTTATCGAGCGACCCACTTTCTCCCCTCCCTCCCGCTGCATTCTCTCACACTCTCCTTCGAATTCTATTCTCCCTGCACCGCGTGGTGCCGTGACCAAGGGGACGTTCCTCGCGTTAACCTTGCCTTATTGATAAATTTTTTATAAAATTTGGATTGTCTCGTCATGCTTATACAAACTGTACATCAGTAAGTGTTGTTCGCATCTTCAAATGAATCTGACAACCTACTTAAATAAATCCTAATAGCCAGCAGAGTAATGTCATATCTTCCAAATGTTTACGTAGATTAACTAAATATTCAGTTATTTTGGCGCCTAAAATTATTGAAAAACACGGATACACATTTAATTCAAACGATATACAAAAAAGAACAGATTTTACTGACTTAAAAATAATCTTTAAAATTGCTTTAAGTTTTCTAATTTAAAGTATCAAATGCTAAATCAGTAAATCCTATAGTTGTAAGCGAATCATCATCTCAGTCAATGTTCTTCCCTGTTTCTTCTTATTATGCATGTTTTTATGTCAACGAGAGAGAGGCATTTGGGCCGATCCCTTCGTTTCAATTCCTGTCGATTACATAAGGACCTGCAATGTCACGCAGCGCTTGTTGGTTCCTCACGCGACTTACCCCTACCGTTTACCCCAGCTGTCCTGTCCTATTTACTGCTGATCGAACGTTTCGTGTGGTTTCAAATGTCATTGAAGAATCTTCTGTGCACACACAATTCTGATCAATGTTTTCACGCCTTGTACTTGCAGGTCAAAGTTATTACTTTGTTAATACGGAGGCTTCTTTAGCTTGACAATAACATGATACATCAACTTGTCCTCTTTAATCGAACCGCCGAGGGATTTTGTCTTCTTGTGACTATGGTGCAACCGACCGTACCTGTAATGCCTATTTCATGCTTGAATGAATTTTAGTAGTTGTATGAAAATTTACAAAAATATTGGGTTTTTTTGTTAAAATAACGTTAAAAATTATTTGATAGTCATAGGCAATATTGATGGTTATTAATTAAATGAGTCTTTTATAGAACATCCTCCATTATTAGTGAATCAAATAGCAAAAGAATTTGGTATTTTAACAGTGTGGAACTTGCCATTGAAAGATAGAACGGCGCGAGTCAGTAAAACGCCCTGCAGAACTTACTCAAGGTCAGGGTACCGAGCCACCTCATCTATATTTTCCTGCGCTCTCGGGGTAAATTCGGCTAATCAAAAGGGAATGTAAAATCTCGTTTACAAAATTTTATTTTTTAATTAGTAACGAAACATTTTCTTTTACCAAATTACGCATGATCCATTAAACCATAATCGATACTCTTCACTTTAACAGATTCTGTTAACAAAATAAGAAATATGTATAGAAAACCTTTGAGACAATTATAAAAGTAAGAGTGTTTTTTAATTTTTCTGTTAAACAATTCATTAAAATGTAACGTTTCAATTTTACAAAAGTGAAAGTTTAAAGAGTTATAACCGTCAAATATACCGTTTCCAAATAAATTTCTGTTGCTAAAATTTGCAACATTTATTCTTCTACCGTTAGACTTATTTTCCTATGTGTGTATCAGTAGGTCATCGCGCGCATTGGTCGGGGTCTTCCTGCTCGATATCAGCTGGTGCTGTAACCAGACTTGTTGGGAGGGTGAATGGGGTTGCGTGGTGACGTCACAACGCGGCAGGGCCGTAGCGAATCACCAGAACTTCGTAAATGAAGCGTCTTGAATTCCAGGAAAAATAGTCATTCCTAAAAGAAATTAAATTTCCATCAACCGGTCAACGAAATTACCTTACAATGTGGAATCATTACGAAACATTAGATACCATCAAAAATAATCATCAACGTTTATTCTGAATCTTAATCTTCAGGATAATTCATAATTCTTAATAAAGAATAGATAACTTTTTTCAGTTTATTGCACCTGTTCATTGCTTTACGATGATCTACATTCTAAAGCTTTTAATAGACACTAACAGATTAATTGCATACATGTATCGTAACAAGCACCTGCACATTAATGGCCCTGTTTTGAGTAAGTTTCAGCATGTGATAAGAATAGTGCGAAAGGAGCCACAACCTATAAAATGATTTCAGCAGTTCTTCTAAATCCTGACCTATCCTATTCTAATCAATAGAATAGCATAATAGAATAGTATAAGTTGGATTTGAATATTAATATCAAATAGAATATCTCCATTTTTGCTTGGTATTTGATGTAAAATTCATTTTTCAGGAGAAGCAATAATATGCTACAAATGCAACAGCGCATACGATCCAAGGTGCGGCGATCCATTCAATCCGTACAGTCTTGGAACGGTGAACTGCAGCTTTCGACCCCGCTTGAACCATCTGAGCAGCCTGGCGCCGACTCTTTGTCGAAAGATCAGTCAAAAAGGTACATGTGATATAATTAATAATTGCCTGTTACATGCATAATACTGTTTACTTTGGTAAAATTACTGTATAAGTTTTCGTGCCTGAAAATACAACAAAATATTCATACATTCCGTGACAGACCATTAAAATTCAAATTACTATGCACTGATATTTGTTATCAGATAAGGGCAAATAGTTGACTGCATTGCGGCAATCGAACCCCAAAAGTTATTAGATCTCTAGCATCAAAGTAGAAAAGATACACGTGTAGCATCCCCCTCAGATTCACAATACCAATTAAGCAGAATATTCACGAGACTGCCCGTGATTTTTTCAAATAGCACTTACATAATCCTCTCACAAGATCCACATTTTTCGCGAATGTGCGCACGTGTATGATATTAAAAGATGTCACCTGTATTCCCAACGTAGAACTTTGCTGAAGTTGTTCTCATTCTCTGTGGAATATGTAGATCTGATCATCATATACATAAATAAAGATACATACAATTACCAAAGAAATCAAGCTTCCAAAGAATTTCAGTAGCTATATGTTAAAGTTCACTTGGGAGCATGAATAATATAGATACCTTTGGCAATTTTTGAAGGATTTTCCTATACATCAAAAACTTGCTTTGTTATCGACATTATCACACAATACTTTCGTGATTAGAAACCAGATGTTTTTTTAAATATTCACCATTTCTAAAAAAATAAATATTTCTAAAAATCCAGAAGTATTTCTTTAATGCTTATAGATATTGAACCGTAATTATGCGTACCGTAATGTACCGAATATACCGTAATTAACCATATGTGCTCGTAATTATGCACGTCGGTTAGATGATCACCTCAAAAATTCTTATCGTTGCAGTGCAGTTATTTTATTGCAAAAATACGATTGTATTCCTCAAGGTATTTACAATAAATAAATTTCAACAATTTTTCGATTTATTTTATGATTTTTCCTCTAAAAATTGCCAAATATAGTTATGATCTTCACGGATTTGCAGTGGCTAGCCTCTTAAATAAATGATTTATCTTTGTGGCTATTTAATTTCCTAGCGAGTTAATCATTTGACATTTAGCTGTCTATTGAAAAATTATGAACGCTCATTGTAATGTTCTGACTTTGATGAATTTCCAGTGTACGGGCAGATCAGGGTTGTCAGAGATTGCGGATATATAACGGATGCGAGAGACAATGGCGATTGCTTAGTAAGATCAGGCACTCACGACGTTCACGCAGTCTACTGCGCTTGCACCGGTGATCTCTGTAACTCGGCCGAAAGCCACACACCGTCCTTCTTACTGCCGTTGGCATCCTTGTTGATGGTTATTCTGGCGATGCCGAGTTTCCTCCTTTCGTACCCGTTTGCAATACCTGTCTTAACCTCGCCGCAGTTCTCCATAGCCTAAACTATTCAGCCACCAGCGGATAACACTTAACGCCTAAAAACTGAATCAACGATTCAATAGAAAAGACCGTTCGGATCCGGAACAACACGTTCTTTGCCTGCTCGTTCATAATTGAAGCGCGTACAGGTTAGATTGCGATCGATTTTAGATTCTATTAAGGAAAGAGGGATTGAGAATAATTGATGGAATTCAAACAAAAGTTTCAGTTTTGGAAACCAAATGTTTCGTTAGTTTCGTCAAAATTGTAAAGTTGAATATTTTTACGTTTATAACAAGTCCTAATAAGGCATGGGAACTGGAGGTTGTTAACGAGGTGAAATGTAATTACAGCTCCTCTGTTGTTAATATTTTTAAAAAGAGTCGCTCAATCGAGAGCATGGTACATATAGAGATATATATTATATATGTACTATCCCAGGATTCGAACGAATTTCGCAAAAGTAGACAAATTACAAGACAGTAGTTCTAACGGTGATACAAACTGCCAGATACGCGAGAGCGTACTTCAGTAGTACACTTCAGGAAGATTTCAATGGGAAAAAATAAAAACATACACACGGCCTCCGCACGTGAAGCCACCCAAGATATCTCGCATAAGCGTAGTAAGTAAGAGATGGAAAAAAACTAATTACAATACCTGGAAAAGGATTCCTCAAAGAATATATATAATATATATATACATATATATACAAATATGTATTATATTTTATTGGGAGAGAAACAAAAATGGAATTGCACGCAAGAAGGATATTACAGCTTATTTTTAGAGAAGTAACGTCGGGTTGCTTTCATGAATGCCTGGCACCGTACGCAAATTTGTAAGATACGACATGAGTATGCGGGAATAATTTAAAAAATAAGAAACAAACAAAATAGAAAGACATATCTTCGACGAATAATTTATTTTACACTTCGTTTAAACGAAGATAAAATAAATAAATAGAATCCGGCATTATGATTGCGACCCGTATTCCGCTGATTTTTGCAATAAAATGTGTAAAACGATAGACGGTAGCGGAGGCTCGCGAAACAAAGAAAAAGAGATATATATTGATGTGCGTATGTGTGCGTGTATGGTAAGTGCGCGTTCGTTGTGTGTGCGTGTATACCTATACAATTCGCGTCAAAGAAACGCTAAAAAATTATTAAAAGATATATTATAGTTCGATTAAGAAGTGAAACGTTGCTACTTCTTCAACCGTAGTCAACTAATAAGAAATCAGTAAATTAAAACAAAAAAAGAGCATGGACAGAAAACCAAAAAATAACACAAGAAAAATACAAAAGTCGTAAACGAAAACTGTAATGAAGATGTAGAAACTATCATCTATGGAGAAAGTAGAAGGTAAAGTAGAACGCTTATTGAAAGAAACAAACGAAAAAAAAATAATAAAAATATAATAAAAACGAACACACATATGTCTCACCGCAGTACGTATGTAATTAATCCCCGCTACCGCTGTTGTCAGTGTCATATCATCACCATCATTACATTATTAGTACGGTTGCTAATTACTACCAGCAAAATCAGTACTACAGTTATTAACTGCTACTACTAACTAATGTTACTAAACTAATCAATATCATCACCATCGTTATTAATATTATCGTATTATTGCTATTATTAATTCATGTTTTTCTTGTTATTATTGAGTACTGGTCAAAGTAAAATACGGATGACCTCAGTAGAAAGGACATGAAGAAACAATGGCGAACGTTTTGACACCTTAAGAGACGGAAAAGTATTTGAAAATAGTAGCAAATATGGACATCGGGTACAAATAGGCTTGATAATCATGGTTTCGATTTCGTTTCATTTTGGACTGCGGTTGACGACAGATAAAAAAGCACGAAAACATTGTTTTACTATATATTTGCTTGAAAGTACTTATATGTACTTTGTAGTATCTTCATACAAATCGCAGATTGTCTCAAAAGAATTGCCAGGAGAATTTCCACTGGAAAATTTAATTCTATATTCCACGACGATTCTATTTCTTTTTCTTACATCCGATATACATAATACACGACGAATGCATGTCTTTTCAAAGATATAAGATAGACCTGGAGCAATAGATAAGAACAAGACAGACAGCCACAGATAAAGGACAGAATAAATGATAAGGACAGTTAGAAATACATACATATGTATTTCGTTATGTTCCGCTCAATTACATAGACTAATCGATTGATTGGTTCTTTTAGAAAATTAAAAGTTGAGCATTATATCTTAAAAATGCCTAGTGATGCTGTAGGCTTTTTTATTTTTACTTAAGATTCGAACGTAGATGTGGTACAAAAGATAATATAATCACATAGTTGTTTAGACAATTTCAGAGTCTGATTCGAAAGATTAGAAGTTTGTCGCGAATTGCTGTATCTTAGTGCATGTAAAATTGATACAGTCTATCACAGAAAAAAAATAATAGCGGTACCCATAATAAACAAAGAAATGCGCGAGTATGTATGTATTTTGTGATGTGTCTATAGGCAAAACATGAATGAAATCTTTTCTCGCTATACTTCTCTAAATGTATCGTGATCAACGATGACCATAGGAAACTGTCACGTTCTACAATGAATAAAAATAAACATTAATAACATTTTTTCTTAGTGTCCTTTTTCCTTTTACTGTGCCTGTGGTACATCGTAGAAATTTCATCTAACATCGAGCGGAATGTAACGAAACTGTTTTTCCGGGTAACTACTTGCATAATACGTTTTAATTAATTTTCATACATATCATTCGCCGATAATCATTCATCATACTTCACAATGAAATAAAACTACTGGCGACACTGCCTCTCTTATACAAGCATATCGAAAAAAGCAAACAAAAGAACAGAAAAATACATCGTTTAAATGGTATCACCGATTTGAATATTTTATGTTAATATTATGAATACATTTAATTAATAAAACGTACTAGGTCAAGACAATGTTAATTGTACTATTTCGGTTTTATTGCAATATTCATAATCATATTCTATTAATGTTGCATTATACACATCCATCACTATGTACAGAGAATATTCTGCCAATAAAGTTGAATGGTTACAAAAAAAACCAAAGAGACGGAATCAAAATTATACTTCATATATCGGAAACCTTGCAAGTTAATTTATTATTTGACGATTCCAATGTTAATATACAGAAATAAATGATATTTTCTTTCGTAATGTATCATTGATTTATATGACCTTCGTTTATAATTAATTAATAAGACAAAGAAACTGCCTCATCGCGCAATACGATTTTGTATAAATTGTTGTACATTCATATACTTTCAAAATTTATCGTTGCTATAACAAAGTAATTAACCAGTCACAAAATTATATGTGTGATTCGCTAAAAAAGGTAAGTAATAAATTATAATATTTGATGATGCTATATAGAACACATATTTTTCTGTATCGAGAAGTTAACCTAAAGCAAATAATGCATATTAAATGTAGAAAAATCTTGAATGCTAAACTAAGTAGTTTTTATGTAATAATCTCTGTAATATATTATAAGGGATAATAATAATAATAAGTAAAAAGTAAAATTTCGCACATATTAGATAATAGCACCATACACATATAGATTATTTGCAAAACTGAAGGAACATTATTTACCTATCGTTTAGATCAGCATGTTCTTAACACTGTAGTAATAGCTTTCAAATAGTAAAAAATGTTGTATAAAAACTTCTGTTAGTTAGCAATAAAAACAATATTTCCATTTGTTTATAATAATATCCACTTTTACTTTTAAATTGGCATTCATAAGGCACGAAGGTCGATGTTTCGATAACTGTCCGGAAGACACAGAGATACTCTATCAGCGTGTTTATGAATTAACTTACACAATTACATCTTTATTTTTACTATGAATGTATAAAATTATCAATCGGAAAATTAGCCTATTTTGTTACTAGTGTCATCATGGCATATAAATATATAAATGCATAAGTGCCAGTGTGAAAGCAAATATCTAATACTGTGGTATTTCGCATGACAATTTTCTTTTCAGAAAATTTAACATTTAATTACTTGAAATTAATAAAAATAAAATTCTTATGATTGACATCGCCTGAAAATTAGCTACATTTTTTAATAGTCTTAATATTTTTTTATAAGTAATAAGTGCAATTTCACATAAGAAAAGATAAGTATCTGAATTATAATATATCTGGAAAGTACAAAACAGAAGAATGAAACTTTCTTCGTATACATATACTAACGTCGTAATTCCATTTAGTCGACTAGAAGTACTTGAATTTATAAAAATTTTAATCAGAAATTAGCATATCCACAATATAAAAGTCACGTGGGGAGTAACAAAATTTATAGCACTTAATCATACTCAAGTATTATAAATTGGAACAGCCGGTTTGTTATCTGAGGTAAGCGTACGTCGGATTCAGTTCGAATGTTTCGAAAACGTTGAATGTTCAGTATGCTAAGTATCCGAGAAGATAATTATATCAGCTGATTTTTCTTCTTCCGTTGATACAAATGGAGTAACTACTTGCATGTTGACTGATATATATAAAGGATAAGTAAGTTGTTTATCCAGAGACATCACTTGTTTCTAAAACGTAAACTCAGTCTTTTTAGCAACTTGAATAGTTTCTTAAGATTAAAAAATTCATAAGAGCTACTTACTTCTTCGTTCTTATGGAGTGACAACCTAAGCATACCCGAAGTCTGAATGTGTTTTACTTGACGTTGTTCGTCCAATGAAATTAGACTTACTCTGGAAAATAAATATTTTTAAAAAATTCTAATATAAATGCTATTATTTGAAAAGTTATAATTAAAAAAATACTAACTTTAAAATTATTTTGTGCTTGCTATGATTAGCTTTTATATGATCTGTATCTAATCTATGATTTCTCTTAATCCTCAAAGTAGTACTATCCAAGCACACCACCAAATCTAATCCAAAATGAAACGCTGTCCATCTCCAAATATGCTCGCCAGCTTTTTCAATGCACCTTCCGCAACGGAAACATTCACGAGCAAACTCTTCTTCACTCATTTGTTTTGGTCTAAAATAGTTAAATAGAAAATTTTTACAGCTGTTCCTGTTCATTAAATACTTCAGTATTATACTATGCAAATAAAATAATTGTCACAGATACCTAAAGTAGAATAAACATGGGAGTAGGTTTTTTAGAGTGAAAGTTCTGCCCACAAAGCTGGTTGTAAAAAAGGAGGGAAGGAAAAAGGAGGCACATATTTGAGACTCTTTACTATGTCCATCTTCCTAAGCATAGATCAAGGATACATTTAGAAAAAGTAAAACTTTTGTAACTTACCCTCGATCTTTATTCGCATCTATTCTTAGTAAATGTAACCATTGTTCTTTATATGCATTATGTAACCATTCATGTGGTATTAAATTGTCATTATATAAAATCTTTACATCTTGATCGTGCAGTAAAAGATATTTCATTCTCAGGGCTTTAAAAGGTGCTGCAAATTCTTTGCCTTCTTCTGTTGTAAGGAATGGTTTTGTCCATTTATGATTTCTAAAATATTCATCAATTTGAAGTGTTTCCTCTTTATTATGTACATGAACAAATAACCTAAAATACAGTTTATAATTATATAACAGTTCTGTTTAAATGCATTCCTTATCTTAGTGTTTCACTACTCACCATACACGTAACATCATGTATATGCAAAATTCTGTTTGCATAGCAATTAAATCAGGACTAGCAATCAATTCAACCATCAAATCAGGTGTAATTTCTTTTAAAAAGGTAGGATGTAACCATCCATATCCTAAGAGATTTACTTCTAACCACCGTTTTGCTGCAGTTTTTACTACTGGCACACCATAAGATACAGCAGCATTATAATAAGGAACAACTGTTTTTATATTTGTTGTCTCTACCATAATATCTGTACATTGGTCAATTAATCCTTGTAATTGAAATAATGTAGAGGTAGCCAAAATTGGTATGACCTCTTTTGGTTCTAAACTGACTTCATCTTGGTAAAAGGAACCAAAGACTGTCAAAAGAGCTGAAAATATATAAAATTAAGAAATACAAATTTTACTTCTAATTATTAGAATAAAAGAAATTTGAATAAAAAATAAAGAATTATTTACAATCCAATGTAATGTTAGGATCAGCAATTTCTACACTTATAACTGTCTCATTTGCTTCTCTCCAAGATCCTGAAAACATACTTGCAAAATACGGACTCTGTAAAAGCAAGTAATATATAAAATTTTAACATAAAAATTAAATGTATGTACTTATATGATACATTAAAATAATGACATTACCTGACTAATATAAACTTTATGCAACCTCCATGCTTTGCCCAACATGAGCACAGTTATATCACTTCCTTTTTCTTCTTGGAACAAGGTTTTATAAATGTATTGTGCTGTTGTCAGCAATTTCCTTCTGTAAGAATTAAAAATATTGCATTAATTATGATATACATGTATCAAACTATTTAAATGAAAGACAGCTTAGCAATATAACATTGTTAGATACAATATTAAGAAGCTTTTTTTATCGATGATGCAAATATTGTTTAATAGCATTGACAATCGAAACTTATAATAGCTATGGTTAATTAACCAATATAAAGTTACTGCAAGATTCTCGTACTTTTTCGGTGTTTGAAGCGTCCGATCGATGTAATCCGATTCAGAATCAAAATCATCTTCCTCGATGCACTTTCGTTTACGACCACGGTATACGGAGTGCACTGCATTATTTGACATCGATGCAATTTTTCTCACGTAATTTCCCATTTTTCGTTATGTATTTCAATGAGCAAAAGAAATTTCTAGTTCAATCACCGACAAATTCATCAGAATTCTCAACATTGTTTTTTTAATGCAGAGAACTGTAGGTCTGCTGCGTGTTCAGTGTTCAGAAGGAAGGCCTGTATAAGTGTCTCTCTTGAAATCTGTAAGGCTGTAACGGCTGTAACCTATCTATGTGCATGTGCACATGGAGATATATGTATATACAACATGTAAACATGTGACGTAACAAAAGATATGAGACATTCTGTCCAACAACTCGAGTCAAGAGAAGTGGAGGGGTAAACACAACTAATCATGTGACACTTCAACCATTGGCTAGTAGTCGCATCGCTAGTGAATTATGATTATCAAGGTTGACTTCGTAGAAAATACGTAGCAAAGAGGAAATTTCCTCTCCGATTTAAATAAAGCTTCTCAGCAGTGACTTACGCTAAATTTTCCATCTGTATTGACATTTAACCGTGTTAATTGGTAACAAATATATTTGTTCAATCTAACAACATATATATCTCAGATTTTTCAATTTTTGGAATAGTAATTTTCTACTTTGTAGCATCTCAGAATCTCCTAGATTTAATATAAGCCGATCTCGATATTGGCTAGGGAAAACCGTTCGAAAATTGAGTCATGAAAAATCAATATGGAAGATAACAAAGTTCTTGTGAGATACGTAGAAATGAGTTGAGTGCCTCTGTCTGAACATTCATAGTATGCCATGCACGCAGAACTTGAACTTTTTTATCTTCCATGTTGATTTTTGTAACTCGACTTTTGGACGGTCTTTTCTATGTTTTCGACGAGTGCCAAGACCTGTTTGTATTAATGATCATGTTTGAGACCACTTCATAATTTTCCTTGACTTGATTTCTATTAGCCAGAATACTACACAGGTCCGGAAACTCGAAATTTCTCGTATTGTTGGCACTGATGTCGAATAGTTGAAATAATTTTAACAAAGTAACACGTGGTGGAAATAATTCAGTAAATTTTTTATAATTTTTATAATGCTTTATAAATAAGTATACTTTATCTATGCATAAACAATCCTATTTATGGTTAAACATCACTTTAGGGGACACAAAATTATAGCATGTGGCACCTACTGTTTTCATTAAATACAAATCGCTACATAATCGTGACATCCCTCACCATAGAAGTTTCAGGGCCTGTATATGTATATGACCGTGGTACAGTTTGTCCAATGAAACGAATGACACTAGTCAGCAACCAATACTTGCAGCTACAGTAATTAAGTTCTATTTACATTTACTACCTCGTCCCATTGAACAGACTATACATATCAATTTTTGTAATACTTATACATCATTTGTATAATAGATAGAATATATGTATGTATTGCTTAAGTCTGTTCGAATTGAATGTTTCTTTCGCGAGGGGACTAGTATCTAATAAGCAACAATAAGACACTTTATTTACATTATTGGTCACCTTGTTATTAGTGATGTATTAAATAGAAACACTTGATATGGAATAAAAAATTGCATTACGTAATTAAAAGTGTGGCAAAATTTCAAATTTAGGTGTTTGAATATCTCTATGTGAGGCTAACCAAAACACAGATATAAAACTGTTGTTGAAAATGAAATTAATGGCAATTTTGAATCAGGTAAGATTCATTTATAACTAACGTTTTATAAGTAGTTAAAATCATGTAAAAAGCATTTTTTCGTTGTAGTCAGTTTGAATTCTCTGTATTTTCTGATTGAGTTGTTGTGGACAAACATTTATATTATATAAATTTATGTATCAAATTTTATGCATTTTTATATGCGTTGTGGATGCAAGTGCGGAGTTATGTACGTGTATCCGCGCGACCGATCTCCCATTGTCACGCCGGCTGCTTAGAGGGCAATTCGTTTCTGAACGTTTTGCAGCGGAAGGGTTAAAATAAACTGATTTTTATATACAGCAGTTTGTCTACTGTGTGCCAGATTCATAGACGAAGGTCAAGAATTTCACTTTTGCAAATAAAAAATGTGTATAAAACAAGTTGTTTTAAGAAGATTATTATTATAAACTTGTACGAAAGAAAATACTTCCTATTGTTATAGCAAAAATAATTTATCTATAAATTATATAGTAAAATATATTAAAAGCAAGGTTTTTATCTTCAGTGTATAAAGGTATGTTAATAATTTTTAATTCGTGTAATATTATAACTTATTTCTTAAACACCCTAATTAAATTTTACATTAAATTGGTTATGTTTGACAGCAATGGAAATTTCTAATGAAGAATTATTTTCTCCACATGATTCGATTGATAATTATTCAGAGCAAGTAATTAACATGTCATTACCATTACCAAAGCCAAAACCTAAAGGTTCTAATGCAAAATACAAAAAAATCCAAGATACTAGTTATATATTGAAGAAAAGATTAAGAAGTAATAGGTCGAAACAATTGTTAAGAAGAGGAGATACATTAGAGGATCTGTGTAAATTATTGTGTAAGCCAGTTATTGTGAATGTTACAAAATTATCAGCATCAGAGATAAAACAATGGTGTAAAAAAGACTTGCATCAATCTCAAGCAAAAAATATATTAACACAGAAAAAAAAATTTAAACGAAGAATACCACGAACAAGATTTTGTAAAAGAAAGAAAAAGTCCAAACAGAAGCAGTTATCTTGCTTATGTAATTCTGAAAATGAAGTTACACCTCAAAATATGTTATTTTCCAAGAAAGCAGAGATTGAAAACAAGAATTTTATGAAAAATTTATTAGAAGATGTTAAACAACCACATATAAAATTACAAAGAATAGATGAAGTAATCAATAAAATAGCACAGTCATTTGCAAGAGTAACTCCGATTAAAGAATGTGAAACAATTATTCAAACAGAATGTGAAACAAATATTCCAACCAGATGTGAAACAAGTGTTCAAACAAGATGTGAGACAAGTATTCAAACAGAAGAAACTCAAACTGAATTAAGTATATCTGCATCAGAACAACTAAAATTATCATCTGTAAATATCGATACAGATAAATATCAACAAAATCTTAAAACTGAGACAGTAGCAATTAGGTCTCATGCGAATGAGACTCTACAATTGAATAAATGTGTAGATTCAGATTCAGATTCAGATTCAGATTCAAATTCAGATTCAGATTCAGATTCAGATTCAGATTCAGATTCAGATTCAGACTCTAATACTATTTTTGATTTTAATTCTAATACTGGAAATTCTAGAAATACTAATGAAAGGAGACATAGAATTATATATAATTCTCGTACAGATGATAACAATCGTTACAATAAGAGCAATGCAAATAATGCAAGAATAATTTCGAATAAATTAAAAAGGTTAAGGAGAAATTCATCAAAAAAAATAAGCAAAATTAATCTAGTAAATGAAAAATACAATATTATTAAGAAAAGATGTACAGGTAAAAATTCATTGTTTCAAGCACCACAAAGACCAAGTATATTAGACCGTATATCTGCGCTATGTGATCCTGATGATGATGATGATGATGATGAAAATACTAAAGAAGGTAATACTTCCAATTGTGTGCCTTCAAAATTAAATCTTGAATGTATTATAGAAAATGGTACTTCTATAAAAAGAAAGAATGAAGATGCTATGACTATAGAGAAACCAATTGTAGAAAACAAAAAGGTTGAAGGACAAATACAAGAATCATTTCCTTCCGATAGAAATTTTACACAAAGGTATAAATTGTTTAAAGAATTAAAAGTTTTTTTAATAAAATTTGATGCTCTGAAAGACTCCAATACTACATATTCAGCAAGTGAAATCGAGAAAATGACAGAAAGATTTACGAATTCTTACGTGAATTTAAATTCTTCAGAACTTCAAAATAGTAACGAAAAATCTATAAATAATGCATCATTTACTTCAATCTTTTCAAAAGATTCTAATGTTAACATTGAGAAATCTACAGATGCTGCAAAACATGTTTCAAGCTCAAGTATTGATAGAATTACAAATAAAAATGCTTATACAACTACCAAAAGAACACAAAGCACAATTAAATTATTATCAAATTTTTCAGAAAAATTATCTCAAAATTCAATCAGAAACGCAAAGATACAACAAGAGAGGAGTTCACAAATTCAAAAAGTTTGTCATAATTTAACAAAAATTTTTGAAGACAGTTCTAAAAAAAGGTTTGCACAGAATACTATTAGTAATGCAAAGCAGAATTTGATTGTTCCAACCTCTACTATCAAATCTACATTATTATATTCTTCACAAGAATCTACCAATAAAACTTCTGAATTATCAAATGTGGTAGAAAACATTGATAATATAAAGAAAAAGATACCAGAGATTTCTTCACGTAAGGAGAATTCTATGAAATCGGTTATTGATGCAAGATCTCAAGAACAAGTGCGAGTTGATACATCTGGTGTTATTAATACCAAATTGCATCTTTCAAAGAAAAATAAAAAACATGAATCAGAGAAACGTACATTTGCACCTAAAACATGTGGGAAAACTATAAATGTTACAACTACTAAAATAGCTACAAAGAAAAGCGCTTCAACTTCTTATTCTTCCGTAGTATCTCCTAAAAAATATAAAAGACTTAGAGATGATCTTGGTTATAAATGTATTGTTTGTGATCTTTGTTTTGAAGATTATTCTGATTTACAACAACACCTAGTTACACATACACAAAAGCAAAATAATAGTTTAGCAAATTCATCGAAAACTTCCAATATGTCACCTGAAAAATCTCAGGATATGATATCTCAATTCTCAAAAGCAAAGATATCAGAACCATCACAAGTGTCAAGTGAGCACAAGAGTGGAGAACATACAGCATCACAATATGTCACCAAGAAAGATAATGGACAACAAAAGAAAAAAGATGCTATAACAAAAAGTTCACTGAGTAAAGAAAAGAGGAAAAGGAGGATTAAGCGTATTAGTAATTCAAATAAGTGTAGTATTTGTTCAAAACCTTTTGAAGCAATGGCTGATTTGGCAGCTCATATCTTTTTACATACAGAGACAGAATTGCAACAAGCATATAAACTCGCAAAACAAAAATTGAATGGAACAGAAAAATATAAACAAACTAGAACTGAACAAACAGCTAACAGTATTAAAAATGTAAATAACACTGTAAATACTGCAGATAATATAATTGAAAGGACTCAGAAAGTTAATGATAAGGAAGAAACGTTGCTTATACAGAAACCAAATAAATCATTAATTACAGAAGATTCAGAAATTAGAGACGTAGAATCTATTACTATGAAAGAAAACTATTCGCAAGATATAGAATTATGTCTGCCAGCAAAATCGAAAAAAGATGGTAATAAAAAATCGTTTACAGTATGCGAATGTCATAATAAACCAGGAACTAATGAAAATTGTTTGCAAATCGAAATAGTTCTTCTTTGTCACACTTGCAGGGTGCTATTTAGAAGTATGAAATGTTTCGAAACCCATTATCGTCTTCCCGAATATATAAAATGTAATCAAAACCACTTAACTAGTGGTCGTTCTCCAAATTTATTTTGTGCTACCTGTGGTATGATATTTAGTTCAGTTCAAGATGTGCGTCATCATTTAGAAATACATGCTCGTTTTAAAAAAGACTGTACAATGGATTTTCGATGTAACATTTGCAAGGTTATATTCCTGGGAATAGGAAGCCTTTTTTATATCCATTGGTCAAAGCATTCCAGAGATTCTTTTTGGATGGCTAGTGAGAAATCATTTCCAAAAGATTCCATAATAAACTCGAAGCTGAGAAAGGCAGAGAATTCTTCTACACAAAATGCAATGTCTTTGAGTACGTGCGTAGAAAAATACATTGAAGTAGCAGAACATGTCTGTTATAATTGTAAATTGCCTTTTATTACTCAAGATGATTTAAAAAATCATATTTCAGAATGTAGAAAATTTAAGTCAGTTCAAGATGCATCTATTGCAGAAAACTCTAATACATATCTCGCAATAAGGATAACTTGTAGTTTATGCGATGATACTTTTATTAACAAAAAAACAGAATTTTATAAACATATGAAAGATAAACATAATTTGAGCACCGAACCTCGATTTATTTGTACATCATTCACGGCTGGAAATATGGTATTTATTTGCAGTGTCTGCACGGCAATGACTAAAAGTTTAGATGACTTTGAGGATCATTGGTTGAAACATAATACAACTCATGTATATTTTACTTGTTCGCATTGTAGTAAAATATATCACAACAGCTTAAATACCTTCATAGACCATGCTAAAAGACATGGTATTGATGCTAATGATGTAGTGTCCTGTGTAGTAAATTATGAACAAACAAAATTCAGTTGTAAACTTTGTAATATTGGTTTTGATTCTCCTCAAAGTATGCAGGAGCATGCTATTATTCATAACACAAACAGCCAACAGATAAATCCTAAGATTAGTCAAGTTACAAGTCAAGACAGCTCTGCAACAGTATCAGAGACAGATTGTGCTTCCAATATTGCAAAGCTGGTTGAATTGACTCTTGAAAAGCAGGTGGATGGATCATTACAAATGGAGACACAAACAATGGAAAAGGCAAGCGAAATTTGTCCAATAGAATCTAGTATAGACAAAAGTAGGGATGAATTAATCAAAATATTAGAAGGAAATGAAGATGATTCTGAACATGAATTAATAATAGACTTGACAAAACAATCAGAAGAATGTAATGAAGGATTAAAAGAAGAAGGAAGTAAGGAAAGACAGACTACATCTAATCTTACATTAGATAAATCTTCTATCAATCAAACTTGTGTCATGTCGGAGAATAATAAAGCTAATGCATTGGTAACAAATGTAAATGTCCAAGTATCTTCACAAAATGTTGCAAAATCTAAAACTCAAAATGTTACAGATTCTCTCTTTACTGCTAAAAACATAAATCCTCAAATATCTAATTCAAACATTAAGTCTACAAATATTTCGCAAACAATATTGGTTTCAAATAATGTTAGTAATCATAATAATCTACTAGATATAGAAAAAAAAATAAGTGACCAATCAATCACAGAAGATATAGAAAGTACACAAAATGTTGAAGTTCATGACAGAATTTCAATTATAAATCAAGAAGAATCAACAATTTTAACAAAAGAAACATCAGAGAAACAAAGTCCACCAAGACCAAGAAAAGGATTCTTAAGAGTGAAGACTCTTGCAGAGCTTACAGGTTCTACAAATTTATGTGAACTTAGCAATTGTGCTGTTGAAAATGGTAATGAGTTAGCTAAGCACTTCAAAAGTAACCGTGCTTCGAACAAAGATAATAATGAACACAAAACTACAGAAAAAGAATTAGTTTTAAAACAACCTGAAATAAACAAATTGATTGCCAATAAAAAATTAACGATTGTTCCTAATACAAATTCAAATACATTACTATTATCTTCATCTAATTCAGGCAATATAAAATTAGTGATTCAGAATCCAGTTATGAAATCTAATACTACAGTAATAAATAATCAACAACCACAGCAATTCCAAATAAATACAAATCAAAACGAACACTCATCTTCTCTGGAAAATGTAACATCAGCATATCATAAAAACTTACCAGCTTGCAATTTCGTTCGAACAACCACAGCTATGCCACGTTTTACTATTTTGAAACCTACCAAAGTTATAGCACATACTGCTAATATACCGAATGTACAGAGAACACATGTAGCATCCTGTTCTACCAATGAAAATAAACAAAAGTCTTCTTCTGCAAAAAAAAATTCAAGGCGTACTATACATAAGTGTAATCATTGCAATTTTGTTTCAAGTAATTCTGCAGAATTCTTAATGCACAATTTACCAGGTAATCATTCAACTTGTAAGAAGCAATATTCGAAAAATGATATCCAGGCACAAAAACTTAACAAATTTGATAATTCACAAACAATACCCACAATTAATACTATTCAAAACAATCCAAATCCCAAACGATGTCAACAAACTACTATGAAGCAACCAGGAATTAACTATGCGTCTTCATCTGTCTGTGATCAATATTCTTATCTTGCTGCAGGCACTTCGAATAATAGTAATCAAATGCTTAAACAAAATCAACCAATAATAACTAATCATCCAATAACAGGAAATACCACCCCTATTTATTATAAAAATCCAAATCCTAGCAGTGGTGGAATGTCAATAGTGATCAATCAAACTACACCTACTGTTCAGAATATACCCACAATAGGAATCCTGCAACAACCAGCGCAGCAACAAATATATCAACAACAGGTATACAATGAACCAGTGACAATTATGAATACACCAGACTTGTATCAACCACAAGTATATTGATAATTATAGTTAATATTTGCAATTAATTCTTTAAATAGAACATTTTTATAGATTCCGCTCGCTTTGAAATAGTATTTAGTGATTTTATCAATATTCTCTAGACGTAAAAATATATATAAGGACATAGAAATACATATAATGTACAATGATTTTTATCTCCTATAAAAAAAAACTTTAAAATCATTAATACATCACACAATATATCTTCTAATTTTGTTTTTACAGGATTTAGTTCAATTTTCCGAATCGAATGGTGTTTTCCAACTGGCAAATCAACCAAGTGTTACAACTTATCAAGTTAGATATGTATGTCCCTATTGTTCGAAAAGTTTTATTTCTGAAGACTATATGCAAATACATATAAATGAACACCACAATTTTATATGTAATATTTGTAATTTGCGTTTATACAGTTTTAACGATTTAAATCTTCATAAAATTCAGCATACTTTGTTGTAAATTGGAGGAGTTAATGAAATCATTAATATGTCACACAATATATCTTTTAATCCTTTATTTGCAGAATTAAGTTGAATCAAATGCTATATATCAAATGGCAAACAATATGACATATTAAATAAAGAACCAAATATTACAACTTATGAAGTTAAATATATATGTCTTGATTGCCTGAAAAATGTTCTGAATGTATAAATGTTGAACGATAAATATATCTTGTCGGTGTTCTGGGTCTTCCTACTTAATAATTCGAGTAGCATTTTACACTTCATATTCATCTTAAAATTCATACATTCTCCAAATTAAATTGTGATTGATTTTATAAAGATTTAAAATTGTATAAACATAAGCTACAAATACGTATATACCTTAATCGTCACTCACGCTAAAAAATGTACGTCTTTTCCATTTTTATAATTATTTATTATTACTTTTTTTTAAGTAACATATAATTGTTATATTTTTTCATCGAATTCATTAATATTAATATTTTATTATCACGTATTATACTTAAGTATTATATTAATCTCAATTGTATCTTATATTCAAAGTATATAATGTAAGTAAAAAGAGTACATATTGTGTAATGTACGCGAACATACAATACAACTCTATTTATTAGAATGAAATTTTAGTTAGTGTTTGATTAACTAGAATTCTTGCTGATTTAATGTACTTCTTTAATGATGAACATTATCTGTTTCAATAAAACGTTACGAATGTTTTCATTTATATTATTGTTTCTAAGTCAGTTATAAATAGAGTTCTATTGTAATTAGATGAGTATTGCCGTTTGACGTGTACAAAGTACAAGATATTTTTATATTCCATTGCAATCATAATTGTTACATGAACGATGTTAATTAATAATAATCAATTTAAGCGGATAAACATAATGGATAAAGGAAATTAAATGGGTGATTCGATTATATACATATATGTATGTCTCCTTTATTCGGCACTTTGAGCTTTTAATTTTTTTACAATAATCATCACGTCAATCTCTGTAATCGGTAGAAATACATTTAATAGAGCAATAGTTACGAACAACAAAAAAGAAATCATGTTTGTTAACTTAAAACTTTGAATTTCGCCATCCTTGCTCATAACTATTGCACGGGGGGACGAAATGACTCTGGCGTGAATTACTATACCCAAGATTAATTAGAATCTCATATTACGTGTTTTCATGATTTGTTACCAATAAATCGAAAGATTAATCCACAATACAAAAATTCAGACAAAAATCACGCGATTTCAAGTTGCATTGAAAAAAGAAACAGAACTTTTCATCGCGTGATTGTCCTCATTTTCGCGTATTAAAAAGCGGAAGTATTCGAATCCTCCACGCTTTGCGCATGGTATACATTAACGTTTTAAGTTCCTTGTTAATTTTGATTATTGGTATCGAAAAATAAAAATTATACTATAAAATAATTCCGAAACAAATTTTTTTTTTAATTTAATAGCGGGTTAAGAATGGCGTGCAAAATCCAAAAAAGAAAATACACTAGTAATGTATAAGACATATTATGATATTCGATAATTACAAATTCGTTAGTTTCGCAATAATAAATATTAATAACGATAAATATCATTTTCAGATATTTAAACGATTAAACTTGAGATGTGAACTTCACGTGAACTCTATAATTTTATTTGAGCAAACAAACATGACAAAAAATTAGTTTTAAAATACGCAAGTGACTTTTAAAACTTCTATACATATATCGATTGTATATCAAAAACAAATGAATATATTCGAAAGGAGAAAAGTTGAAATTTTGTCTCATATAAAGATGTATAGAAATTAAGAGATTAGAGATGGAATTAAGTGTTTAAGTTAAACAACTGTTTAATTATGCCCAATAAGTCTTGGAATCGGGATGATTGTATCGTAATAAACGGTCCTTAAATTAAGGTAAGCCTATATAATCGCTCGTGTATCGGTATCACGAGCGTTGTGTGTAATACACCTTCATTTATCCTACAATTTGGCACGTGATTCACGTTTCAACACAAACATCTGTTGTGTCCTCAACTTGAAAGAAATGTTTCTCGTACTTGTTTTACAGTTCAGTACGTGACGATACATGATATAAAGCTAAATGTTAATGGAAAATGTTAAACAAGAAAGGAGGAAGGCTACTCACTATGTCTTGACTATGTATTTGAAAATCTTATAAAAAGAAAGAACCTATTGTAGCAGATTTGAATTGCAGATTATTAATTTTCAATTGAACTACATCTACGAAAAATTTGTTATAAAAATTTTAATAATGTTACTGATTATAGAACATTTTTAATAATAAGAACTAATTAAAGAGCATAAAATTAATAATAAAAACTAAAGAAAATTTTAATAATATTAAGATTGATAAAATGATCGTTGAAATTTATTAAATATTATTTGAGCTAATTTGATATTAATAACTTAAATTTAAGAGATTAAAATTTAAACGATGAAACTGAAAAAATAAAGCGGAATCGTAATAATACCCTATGTATCTTGGAAGATCACAAATACATAGCGTGAATAGTGTACTATAAATAATTCTGTCTTAACGATTAAGTTTACTACGAAAGACCACAGTGGCCTTTCACGAGGCTATCCTCCAGGAATCGATCGTTAACTTTCGAATCCTCTTTCGTACGTTTTAATAATACTGATATAGGTCTTCGACGTTTATCTCGCGCTTGTAAGCTTCTAATCATCGATTTTACAAAAGTACGGAAACTGACGTTCTAAGCGAAGAAAGAAATAATCGACGTAAGGAAAAATAAATAAGGATAAATAAAAGATACGTTAAAATAACGAATTATATTAAAATTTTCAATCAAAAGGATGAAGATTTTGGAAAAAAAATTAGGAAATGAAAAGGTATATTATGAAATATTATAGAAATAAATTACATACTAGAAGAATTCAATTAAGATTCTGTTGCAGAGACTAGCATATAAGTATCAGGAAGAGGAAAATTATCGTTCGATATCTGTTTCATATTCGACTTGAAATTTGAAATTTTTTAAAATTTTGGACATGAGAAAATTATATTCAATTCTCTCAGTTTCAATTGTCTGATCCATTTCTTGCTTATAATATGTAAGTATGTACTACTATTTGGTCTGACCAATAACCTACTTAACTACTTCTTCCACTTACATTTTTCTCTGCATTAGAACCTCAATTAAGACTAATCTGTATGAAATCAGTGAATGAAATTAATCACACAATAAGTATTTCCTTCCTGTAAATAATATAATAATTGATATAAAATAGTAGAATCTGTAGAGAAGTTAGTTATAGAACCGCTTTAATCATCGTTTCGCTCTCCAAGCGATACGATAATTAAACAGGCTTCTACGTCTCACAATTTCTTAAGAAAAATAGCATGATATTACACGGTACCGTGCAAAGGACTGGAAGCGTGTTGGGTGATTGTTTATTCTACGAAAAATTGTTTGTTTGCCGCATATGGTATTGAGCCAACAGAGGTTCTGTACCATTGTAATTCTCGCTATCGTTACATTGGTTATAATATAGAGAGAAACCTCCATGTGTATGTATATATATATAATATATAATATATATAATATATATATATATATATAATTGTACAACTACAGTTTACGGTTTATTAATCCTACAAGACTAGACGTATAATCGGTGGAAAAATATCGTTATTCTTCGTCGTCGGAATATCATAAATTTGCACGTAATACATTGGACGTTCTATATCCAGCAGCTTAACCTTCCCTCACGAGTACGAAAAAGTAGGTTGAGCAACGGAAACCCTTGACATACCCCTTTCCCCTCCCCCTACCCAATCCCTGACCCGTTTCCGGCTAAGAGAAAAATAACGTTTCCTTTTCTCTTTCTTTTTGAGTAGACGATTAATTCGAAATACAGTTTTTCAGTAATGTGCAGATAAATTAAGGAATTTAAGAATTCGTATGTCTATATAGTGATACAAAAATACGGAAATCGCAAAAAGTTCTGAAATTTAGTAAAAATTCAGGACAGATTTATACAGATGCAGAATTGCGGAATTGCAGAAAATTTAAGAGTGTACCTATATACATATGTATGTATGTTAACACATTAAAGTAGAAATTTAATTGACATATAATGTTGGAATTTCAAATTGAACTATTTAGATGTTCATGAATTTCCGCGAATCATCATGCGAATTTTGTTTTAATAAATATTATCCAATAATCCATCCAATAGCAATATTATTTGTAACCGCTGCAAATTATAATTTTCCTACCTTTCATCTAATACCGAATAGGAATAAAACATCTAATTGCATTTATTCGGCTTCAATGATTTCTAAAATAACGATATATTCTACTATAAAATTTCATTTGCGATAGTGATTTCCTTCGATGATAACTTTTAGCGGTTCAGAAAGAGATGTATATACAGTGGCTACCGAAAGTATTAGCACGCATCCTTATTTCCCAATGCGTTTTTTTAATCAGGTCCTATTATTAAATTTTTGTAATCATACGCAAGTACCACTAAATGATACGAAATTTAATATACATGGATCTAATTAATTAGTACGTAAACGCTATAAGTACAATGGTGTACGTATACTTGTTGTAGCCCTTGTATATCGAAACTTGAAATTTTTCTTTACGCTGGAAACGAAACCGAAATGGCTTCGAGTAGCGAAGCTCATGCTGCTGCCTCTATTTCTCACAGTTATGCTGCTCCTCACGTTCCTCCTCTCTCCTCCTTTTCGAACTGGACATCAGAAGTGATGGAGCTGCGTGCCCCAATTCTCACCGTATTATCAGCTAAATCGTCTATTATCTACCTCTTACTGTACTTATCTAAATGCATAATCGTGTTTCTCGAAGGTTCCCCTCTTTCCTTTCCCTTCATACACGAACTGGCCAAAGGTCCTCAACGTATCAGTCGCTCTATCTATACAAAGTCACGCAAAAAAGATGATGTTCGCACGTGTTCTTTTGTACAAAAATTAATCGCTTCGTAAACGGGTTACTTGGTTCCTCTGGTTGAATCAGTCTGAAAAGGGGATTTTTAACGGCTAGTAAACACCTGGGTGACTAGAACTGTATTTTTTCGAGAATAATCTTTTTGAACTTTTTCTCCATCTGACACTGATGCATGTTGTATTTCAACATTTAGTAATTATTTTAAATTATCGCTCGTATACCAAAAATACTCGAAACCGTCGAAAATTCGTTTCTGATCAAATTCGTTTAGATACTTTGACTCCTAGTAGGGAGAGTGTTGTGAATCACATAAGGCGTTTTCGAATTTCAAAAAGGTATATAAATAGCTCGACGGAAAGATACAGTTTTAGTCTTTCATTGGATTACAGAAACAAATGATACACGTCAGAAATGCACAGTAATTCTTGGATTATAGCAACTATTGAACGATTTGTTGCTCCGAAACTGTGCGATTAGAGGTCTTTGTGTTTTCTTATTTATCAGTCATACGTAGAGAGATCCGTGAAAAGCTGAGAGGAGATCCCTGGTGAGTAAGGATGAGATATAAAGGTTACAAGTTTTATGGGATGTTCCCTATAGTGTAAATATAAAATCGGAAAGTATGGTTGTTTTCACGTTCGTCTGATAAATCTGATAAAATCAACGTTAAAAAGTAAGCTATATTCCTGAGTGATAGATTAACTACAACAATGACGAAAAATAAGATCATAGTCATCTTTTGAAACGCGTTTGTGATGAATCGAAATGTTCGTTCACGAAGTTCGTGAAATGCAATGCCGACGTGAATTAAGTAAATTATTCTACAAGAGGGGCAGCGTCGTTTGAAACGTGTCTTGCTTTTATCTAAGGTCTACGAATTTCTGATCGATCGCTGGCTGAAATCTTAGCGCTGGCTTGACGCTTTCAGGGATCAATTTTAATGGACGAATCGTCTGCGGTCTCGACTACAATTTTGTTTTGTCCGTCATTAAACAATTGAAGCGATGTGATTAAGGAAATTTTAATATGCTAAAAATACTGTCAGCGAAAAATATATAGTTTAAAGTTTCAAATATTTCTTGCAACTCTTTCGAAACTTATTATAAAGTTTTGAAAGTCATTGCAAATTATTGCAAGACATAATCTTCGCAAACAGCATTTTTCACCACGACTAATTTATTTATTACCACAAACGATGTTATATCAAAATTGGACGATCTGTTTGATGAAGCGAATGAATGGGACCAGAGATCTATCTACGTGCTAAGGAAAGCATCTCCTTACTCTTTCCATAAAAAACGGGTATTTCCTAAAAAAGTCATAAAAGTTGGGCAGTGGTAGTTATACAATGGTTCGAGAGAAAAAAAGATAGGATCGTAAAAAGACGCGATCGGCCTTGTGACTTGATCAGGCGAAATTCGATTGTCCTCTCGTTTTGGCTCGTGGTTCTTGTTGTATATCTGAAGGAAGCGATATGACAAAGTCGGTAAATCATTTTAAAATTATATCTTAAAAGCAGAATTGTTAACAATGATAAAAAATTAGCGTACGACCCTAGCTGTGGCTAGATCAATTAGAGAGGTAAAAATCATAGCGGTGTAAGTTTTGAGAATTTGAATTTAGTTATGTATTCCAGTTCTTATTATACCTTTAAGTCAGGTTCTAACTTTACTCTTTATTACATGGTATTTTTTCATGACTTAAAAAAACATAATAATTTCCTTACAATAATAAACGTAGAACACTAGCTTATGAAAAATAACAGTAGACTAAGTTATACCATTATGATTCTTAGCCAGCCTGGTGATATTTCACGTTTTTACTTTACAAGCTCGTTATATCGCTTCTTTCGAATATACGTCTTCCTACAAATTTAAAACCTGCTGACCGCTTCGTCGTCAGTCACGAAGTAGTTGGAATTCTTCACAGCCGAGCTGTACATATTGTAAGTAGGACTACAAACGACGAGTCCGGTCGTGCAACCGCTCAGCTCCTTTTCAGTCGTCACGGAACCGTGTCGCGCGATTGTCGACGTTCTTCTATCTTTCTTCGCCAGAGTCATACGACAGTCTTCAGGACGCAATGGCATCGATGGATACGTTGGCTGTCTGGCCAACGTCGTCAATGCTCGGTCTCCAGTGTCATTGAAGCTGCGCAAACGTTTGAACGTACGATCGGAGAGGATGTTCGAAGATCGAGGAATCATGTGAAAATTTTCATTCGTCTTTTATGAGATGCTACGCGAAGTTTCATATAGATTTGTTTTGTAATAGATATTGCAAAGTTTTTATCTTCTGTAAGATTATATAATAAATTTGTTTACCTTTTTGTATTACACTGGCTACAGAAAGTATTTGCAGATCATTGTATTTAATGTAGTGCTTAGGTAGTAACTAATTTAGTCTAAGTATATTAAATTTGTTATCATTTACTATAAAAATTAAATGTAGAACCTGATAAAAAACTGCTTCACTGGAAAATAAGAGTATGTGCAAATACGTTTTGCAGTCACTGTATATTTTGAGAAATATAAAAATACCAATATTAGCAGCAGTGAACAAACATAAGATAGATAGTATAGAAAAATATAAATGCTTATAATTGCATCATTTAATACTAGCAATGCAAAAGCACGTTTTTTAAGCTTTTTATAGAAATGAAAATTTCATGTAGAAAAGAATTTGGATCAAATAAATGAACGATCTTTCCAAAGCTGTAAAAACTTATTCACATAAGCATCAAATAATGTGCACCAACCAATTCTCTATATAACAATAAACTATTCGCTACTAGAAAATGATATTATAGATCCTATATAATCAAATGAAATTACTAATTGCTAATGAATATTGGCAAATAAAATAAATCAAAGCTGTTCGCTATTAATGAGTATTAATGAAATATCGATGAATATAATAATTTGTCAATTATAGATACCTATGATGCCTGACGATGCCCCTTTTGATCCTGCAATGTTCATTTCCACCCTGTCCCTCTAACGCTGTCCCATGGGTTTTGCACGCCTCTACTCCCATAGGAACGGGAGAAAGTGATCCAGGTCCGTACGAACTACTGCTCTGTCTCCTATCCAAGATGTGGACAAGTTCCACCGACGGTGTCGGTGAAAAAGTGCCCTAAAGACACCTCACGTCAAACCTTACCCTCCCATTATTTAGCGTAATCTACCAAATTCAAACGCTACCAAATAAAAACCGAAGAAAAATCAGGAAGGGTTTCGCAAAACTCAGAAATCGTTCTTCTCTGGCATCCAGCGGACAGGGACGGGAACAGATACAGGTAAACTACTTAAAATAAATTTCATTTTAATAAAACGTTTAATTAAACAACAACACAAAATCAATATAACTCTGTTATAGACACAAAACCAAGGATTTAAATATAGTAGAATCTCGTCTATTCGTACAGGTCGAGGAATAAGATAATTTAGGTAACTGAAAAGTTTCGAGTGGAAGTTCGCTAGCTATTATCTTCATCTCTTCTTATTAGTTTAGATAATAGGAGCTAATATTCCAAATTAACAAAATTAACTCAAAATTAATCAAAACCAAATTACTTTTTACATCGTGCTATGAATTCATAGTCAACCAATATTACTGCAAATCCTCCAATTAAACTACTATTATTAGTATTTTACAAACAACAAATTGTCAGCACCGATTCCCTTGCATAATAACGACAAGTTTGGAACAAACCAAATGAAGCTTTATATGTGTACAAATTTCACAAATTGCAAGCCAACTAATCATCCTATTTGTCATAAAACTCTAAAATTATAAAAAGGAAGTTTACGACCTTAAACTTGTCAAACTTACCAATTCACTAATATTATTATCTAGTACATCATTATGCAAGACGACTCAAGTGTAAGTTCATATACCTGAAACTAAACATTAACTTTTTCGTATAAACGAAGTGCGAATAAAACGAGGTTCTACTATGATGAAAAAAAAGAAATTGTTAAATTCACAAGGAGGTAACGCCGAGCTCGCTCACCTGTAACGATGGTCTCCTCAAGGTGCCACCCTCCATACCAACCAGCTTCACGCCCTTCACATTCTTCTTAACGTTGATGGTCGTTAACATATTATCTGGAACACTGAATTCCGTGTTTCCTCTGTCCACGATACTGACCCTCTCGTTTTCTCTCGCTTTATCGTTTAACAAAGATCCATCGTTAGGTTTGGTGTAATGAGGACCCGGAGTCATAGGGGTAGCTACAGTGGGATTCGTTGGCACGTTCACTATGCTTGCATTGTTATTAGGAGGTATAGTTGGTCGATCAGTTGGTAAGAGCATTTGACCCATGGAACCTCTTAGGTTTCGTACACCTAATATTTGGCCTCTGGACACTTCGTTGCTCTGTATAGGGGCGTACTGATTGGGGGTTGGAGTGTGTCTACCGCTGATCGAGCTCGTATGGATGGAGTTTCTTAAGGTTTGAAGATGTTGGAGGCTTTGGTTTGCTTTTTGAACGGCTGATCCGACGCTGTTGACCTTGGTAATGTCTTTTTCGTAAGAATCGGCGGCTATGGTCCCGTTGTCTCCCCGATCAGTCATGTCTTCCACTGAATTGGAAGTAGTGCGGTCGTCGTCGTAGCTGCCGGGTCCGATCCCATCGCACGAGTCCATTCCAGAGGTGGATTTCTGGCCAGATAAACGTTTTAGGGTAATTTGTATTCTTTTAAGACATATAGGATATCACAAGATATGTGAGATATATTTATAGGGTCGATTGTAGATATTAAAACGATGAGAAACGTGCATGTACAAAAATGTCGTTTCGGGTTTATTTTTTCAAGTTAATTGTTAGACATTTAGTAACTGTTGCATTTTCGTGTCTAAAATGTATATGTAAAATATCCTTGTAATGATATTGAAGATTTGAAAGACTCACATTGACAGAAGAAGTATCCATTAGAGCGGCACCAGAGCTGCTCTGTACAACTCCAGATTGGTCTTTTGATTTCCCAGGCGAATATACACTAAGAACATCGCAACATCGGGGAAAGTAACCTTTACCAAGAAGATTCCTCGTAAAGAAACTGGTGATGAGCTGGGTAAATAGAGCCACGATCATAGCGCCGGTGCGAAATGGGAATTTTTGTGATTGCGTTTCCGTGTCGTAGAAAGGGTATTCGATGAGAGCTGGTACGCCCAATCCTCTTTCTCCGCCTGAAATATAATTATAAAATCTTTTCAAAATGAATATTAAGATTAAAAAATACTTTATGGTCTAATCATATACTTTACTTTACTATATAATTTACAATGATTGTTTCTTTAAAGAAACATTCTTCTCATCAAATTTGTAATGTACGTTTATAAGAATTATTTTATGATTATTCTATGATCTATTGTCTTAACAATTAAACTTAAACCTTTGACTAAACCTAATAGATTCTTTTCATTTTTATTTTATACTACTAAAATGTTCTTGTCTAGTCACGGAGTGGCGCTAAAACCAGAAAATTAACACGCCAGATTTATCATGTCTTTTTTCCTGTGTTTTGTGTTTTTTTAAATAATAAATATCCTTTATGATTAAATTTTTATGATTGTTACCACAAAGACGTAAAACAACGGCCACGAAGTAACCCGCGAGACATCCATAGGTGTCGACCAGAGAGGGCCAATGGATAACGGTTAATAATTGCGGGAAGAGCACCACATAAACAAGATCAGAGCTCAAGTACCTTTAAAACAGAGGAGGCAACAGAATTAATTAGTTGGTCTGCTTAGTTGTCGACGGTCAGCGAGTCAACAAAGCAATTAATTCGAGCGTTTCTGTTACTACTCACGATAGATAATAAACGCTATCCACCATGAGCGCTATTAAAGTCGACAGTACTGTGACCATGACAACAGATATCCGGAGTATCCAATTCAGTTCCCTCTCGGTTGCCTGTAATGGAATAAAAATAATTAGAACTTTTCTTCTTCTTTTATCTCTTCTCTTTCTTCTTCGATTGTTCCAGTAGAAAACAGTTTAATTTTGAAAGATATACAAGAAGCATTTAAATCTTCACATTTTATAAAGTTAAAAAGATGAAATCTGTTAAATCTTTCTTTCTTTGATTCTTTTTATAAAAAATGCTTTAAATGTAAAAGAGGTATAAAAAACAGCTAAATGTTCGCTTTTTACAAAACAAAAAAATATTTTAAAGAATCATGAAAATGACTGAATAAAAAAAGATTCATAGAAATTGTAGAATTATGAAATTCGCTAACAGAAATTTATTGATATCTACCTTTGGCCTTAATGTGAGTCTGTAGACGTTCCTGGAGAACATGGAACTGCTGGCTAATATACTTGAATCTGCTGACGACATCACTGCTGCAGAAATGGCACCCAAACCTGGAAATTAATCATGAACAGTGTGTTATTTGACACGTTGTAAAAGATTTAGTTTAATAGATTTTGTAATTTTTCTACCATAAAATGGAATTAAAACAGTAACATTCTCTTTCTTTTTGTTAGAATTTAATTTTCTAGCCTGGGGTAGATAAGATTTAGCGTTGTAGTCAGATGATAAGAATTTGCAGAGTCTTCGAGCGCTCCTGTACAGTTCTTCAATTTTGTTCTTTACAGACACTCGACCTGTTTCGCGGTTTCTTAAGCGACTAATGTACAGGGTGTGCCCGGAACGGGGAGTGTGCTTATCTTGAGGGTAAAAGAGGGTCAAATGGTTGTAGGCACAGAAACGCTTTCTTCACGAGGTCTACAGAAAAATTACGAAAGAATACTTGCTAGTTATTAAATGACTATATTACTCAGGAAAAGGAACTTTTCCATTTTACGCGTATCTCACAATATTGATCATTTTTTATTTTCGACAGAAAGTAGGCAAGAACAAAGAAATAACGCGATGCGCAAGTAAAGCCTTAGACTTGATTGTTGTTTATCAGATCGCTATTCTTTTCTTACTTCACTATTGTTCTTACAATTAATACTTTCAACTTCTTTTTAATGGAATGAACAGAAAGCGTATAATAGCTCACGAAAATATATCGATGCCTCTAACTGTTATGACACTTAATGGCAGTCTCTAATTCTCGTTATTGAAGCGAAGTTATACGAGATATTAGGTCGCCACAGTGATACAACTCACCAACAAAAGAGACCCACTGCGGCGTTAGGTATCGAAGAACAATCGGTAACACATTCCCATCATGTGCTATTATACTCTTGTTAAATCCTTCTACGGATGACCAATCAGTGGCTCGTGCCACCACACCAATTAAAGCTGATGGAAACGCGAGGATCATGCAGCCAAACATCGATGCTATCGATAGAGCCGTTGCTATTGATGTGCTTCGCATACTTAGGATCCTTTGGAAATAGCCCTAAATAAACGTTCATTAAAATTGGTTGGTACGATCATTAAATCGTTAGATCGATTCAGAAGTTAGAATGATTGAATAAAGAAATACGACTTGCACAATAATATAATAATATTAATAATCTTTCTCTAGTGCTGTAAGGGATGTCTTTTAAACTAAATCAATGATTAAAATTTTCTAGATATTTCTAAACATATTTTTACTATTGATTCTTTTTCTTTCGATCATAAACAATTTTAAATTTACATGCTTGGTATACGTGAAGCTTTTCTCTCAAAAGATTTCATTAAAGCCGGAAGTGCTTTGCATATTGAGTACCACGGTATACGATATTAGAATTATCGATGAATATTCAATACCTGCCAAGGTATACCGCCAAATACCAACAACAGCATACAATCTACCCACTCGCCCAGGTCCTCGTTCTTAATTTCCCCCAGCCATTCGTGCGGTGCTAGGTTCTTCTCGAAAGAAACAGCAGGGTGAAGAGTGGAAAATGGAGCAGACACTCCCAAGCCGATTACAATGCAGGCTAACTGCAATACATCGGTGCATGCGACGGAATACAGTCCGCCGAATACGGTATACCTGCAATTCGCATGACATCGATATGTTTACCTTCAAATTTCATCGAACTCGACTTCTCAGACTATGCTACTTCAAACGGGGCAACGAATACTTATTATCGGTCAAAAGTATCGGGATATTTATTTATTTTTGGCAAGATGTATTCCAATTACAAAATTACGGATAAATTATTTCCTTAGATTGTTTGTCACGTTCTGAATTCCAGAGACTAAAATATAAAACTATGATAAATTATTCAAGCAAAATTATTCTGTTAACAAGCTGTGATTACAAGAAGTGATATCCAAAAGTGAAACGACTTTCAACGGCGATATTATATTCAAAAAGTGGTGGCTATGATTTATTCCATAATATTTCTTTTCTGGATGAGATATTTGGAATTTACTATATTTGCTTCTTATTTACTCACACGGCTGCCAAGAGCGCAGAGGCGACAATGCTGATCTCCGGATCCACGCCAGCCACTACAGCCAACGAACTTCCCAATGCTCTCAGCACCGCAGCACACCAGAACAAATCACCACACAGAGCAGGAAGGAACAACAGTCCTCCGACCCCGGCGCCATATCTCTCTTGAAAAGGATCCAGCATAGTCACATGTTCCGCTTTCCTCATTGGTCGTACAAATAACACCGCACCTGTCACGTTTCTTCGTCATGTTAACAATCCTCCATTCTGAGATTAACCCTTTAACTGCCTTGGTTTCAAAATCGAAATGTCCGATTAAAATTTCCTCAAATTGTTGGAAACTCCGAAAGCAATCTCCCTAATCAAGAAACTTCCAAATTTCAAAATCAAGATATTCAATCAAAAAGCTCTAAATTTGTGGAAAACTTCAAAATCCGGACATCCAATAAAAAAAAACACTCATACTTTTGAAATATTCAGGACCAAAATACCTAATCAAAAAACTCTCAAATCGTTAAAAATTTCAAGATGAAATTGAACGAGTTGTTCGAGGATTGAAAATGTCTAAAAAATCACAGTCTCCGGATAAAGTGTAGCACGATATTAAATTAACGAATAGTGACTACTAGAAGTATTTACACATATTCTTATTTTCATAGTATCAAAACTTTGTAATCATATAGAAGTACATGCTAAATGATACGAAATTTAACACACTTGAACTTAATTAATTAGTATATAAATACTATAATAGATATTATCGTGTGAAAATATTTTTATATAGAACTGATTAAAATTAAATTTTAATTAAAACACTGATAGAACTGATTAAAATTAGTTTTTTGTGAAAGAGATGGAAGTGAATGGCTAAAAGACGGGTTTAATGGATTCGCACTTTTAATTAGGTAGCAGAGGCATCGGTTAAGTGAAACGCAAACCTCGTTGCGAATGTATAGCTCCGATTAATTGAAGTTCAATCAAATTCGGGATCTGTGGTCATGGGATGAGTAGCAGGGTGTGGGAAAACATCGTTAGCAAAAAGGGATATCCATTACTCTGGAGTACCAGCAAAAAATTGGTGATAAAGTGGCTAGCGCATCCGTCGACGTGCAAATAAATTGGGCTTATGTGTGCCGGTCTGATTGGACCTGCGATTGCTCGCCAGGATCATCGAAAAAATATTTGCTAGAGAATTTCCTGTACGCATTTTCCGTGAATGAAAAATTTCTGTCTAATTACACGTATATTTTAATATCTGATATTAAAATATTTTTAATAATTCTTATTCACGATCTTTCTATTATTTTTCCGTTTTGATACATTTTTTAATTATACTTTTTCGAATTATGTTCAACGAATTATTTCAAATTATACCAAATATTTTCTAGCAAATAAGGAAGTTTGCTGTAATGGCTTTAAAGGAATATTATCAATCCGTCCTTGAATATATTATGTGTATTATACGAAACATTTTGAAATTCCATCAACAATGTAATGAGATTCGACTATAAAAGTCGATGTAAAAGTTTTCTAATAGTCAGTGTCCAAATACTTTCGTAAGCCACTGTATATCAAAAAAATTCTACTAATACTTAATAATCGTTAAAAATACAATATACCTCAAACTAAAAAGATCTTACTTCGAATCATGAAACTATACTCATTGATACTATATTCACCCCTTCTACCATACTCCTTATCAACACTACCCTCTTAAAGCACACCTCAAACGTCCAACCGAATCGACAACAGTGACTTCCTCACATTGAATACAATATAACCTTCACAATTGTAATCATTCTTAGCCCGAATTGTTCGAAAAAAGATATAAAAAAATAAAATAAAAAATAAAATAAAAGGAAGAACTTTAAGTAAATTGAAGGAGAGAAGAAGCGATAAATATATCAAGTGCCTCGACCTTGACAATTTCATCACCTTCCCATCGATCTACTTCCACCCCCTTTATTATGATGCTCCCTCCGATGCGTGGCAGTTAAATGGTTAAGGTTACAGCTAGTGTTGGGACTGATACTGCGTTGGTACCTATCGATACTAGCTTATAAATTTCAATCCTATAGACATCGTATAAAGATTATAGAAGGAAAATGCAATAAGTGCACATTTTCTGTCTTTTATAAAAAAGAAATTTTGAAGTCCAATATGTTATCAATTAATTCCTTTCAAAAAAGTTAAGAAGAACTTTCAAAGAAGTGAGAAAGCTAACCATGGATCTAATAATATATCTAGGTAATAAAGTTGTGGAATAAACAAAAAGAGTAGAATTGATCAGTTTGATTTGTGGAAGATCCATGTACCGTGTCAGTCTCATCACTAGTTACATTTAGTTAGAACTCTTTCACTTGGCGATCCGTGTATCCTGTATGAGATACTATTAAGATATCTGAGTGACGATCGTTTATTTCTTAATTAGGAAAAGGAAGGAGTCTAACAAATTGACACAAGAGAGAATGGAGCAAATTGAACGATACTGCAATTTCTAAATTTGTCATCATACGAAAAGATTCACCTATAGCTCGAAAGTTCTAAAAAAAAGACGGTTAATCGACTAAAGATACCGATGATCGGTATCACAATATCGTATCTGACGAGAACTTCCGTAGACGATAATGTACGATCCGTATCCATCATACATGTATCGCCGTGTGAAAGAGCTCTTAGTCAGTGTACAACATGCGTGCGTATCACCGGCAGAAAATGTCCAGAGATTGGCGTACCGAACAGTAGACTGAGGCTGTAACCGAAGGGCACTTGACACCAGGCCAATCCTCTGGTAAACATCAATTCAGCGGTCCCGTTCACGTAGGCGCCGCCAACCCACGTGGCTGTGGAAAAAAAGCAAAGAACGCGGTTTCTCTCGATTAGTTGGCTTCGATTAAGCGGGAAATCGCTCTTTCGAGGGAAAATGTTAGGGGGTGAGTCCGGTGATCTGTGAAAGCTCGGCAAATAGAGCACTAGAGGCTTCCTTGTATTATACTAGGCGGAAGTGACATTTCTTTCGCTATTGATGAAATTAGGGAAGGTTACGAGTGGATGTTGGAATATATGTACATATACAGTTTGAATATTGTTTCTTCAGTGAAAATGGCTATATACTGTATAAGGATTCGTGTAAGTATATGGTATGTGTTTATTATTATCTGTGTTATTTATGTAAATATTTGTTTGTCGGGATCGAAAGCTCGATATTGTGGCTATTTTCTCAATCAGGTCAAACTAATCTTATTCTGTGTTACGTAATTATTATATAAAAATTGTTTTAATATAATATTAGGGTAGTTGTTTCCTTCACTTATCAATATTTATTGCATGTGAAGAAATGCAGGTTATTTCATAATTCGTAAACTAAGATGTATCTATTAGTTCATAAGAGATAGTACAATAAACAGGATATTTAATTTAATTTGCTGATTGAATTAAATTTATAAATCACGATGTGTACATTTAAAATTTCCATAAGCTAAAGGTAGTTAATTTTTTATTTACTGCATTCGAACAGCTACAAGGTATTTCATAACGCGCGAACAAAAATGTATCCACTAATTCACAACGCCTAGAACAACGAACTTGATATTTGCTTTAGTTTAGTAATTGAATTAAATTTGAAATTTCGACATGTAAATTTCAATTCCTATAGAATCGGAACACCATTCTATCGGGCATCAAACAACCCAATCTTTATCAATTCAACCATAAAACATACATAAAGCTATTGCCGGTGTAAAATGAATTTTACCCGACCCAAATCCTAGTGTAGCTGACCGAACGTCGCTAGAACAATCGGAACGACCGACCGCAGAAATGCGTGCAAATCCCCTCCACCGTTGCTCTTACCATTCTCTCGTTGAGTCAAGAGAGGGAGGGAGTTGGCAGCGCGAAGAGAAAGAACATAATACGGACAGTTATAGCCGAGCGGAGCATTTTCCGTGGCATATTTTCCCGCATAGCGTTCATTAAGCTAATGGAGGGATGCAAAAATGATTTCTACCGCGGATATAGAGTATGGTTGAATATGTAGGTATAAATGAAACGCGAGTTCTCGTAACGTTAGAACGGATTCAACGCAATCTGATAATACAGGTGGGGGTAACTTAACGAGAAATAGGGGGCGCTTGTAGAGACGGTGATGGGGAGTACATGTACAGAGAATGGAATAAAAACGCGTGAACAAGAGAAAATAAACTCGAGGAACAAAAAAGGGAACTAGGAATAAACGAGAAATGCGATTGACGCGATGACAAAAGCCGGGATTCCCCGATGTTCTACACTGCTCGATAAAACATCGCGTGTACGCGTTCAAATGATAGAAGGTAAGGATGGTCGATTTCTTCCGGAAGTGAAAGCGATCCTTGAGACTGTGATTGTTCATATTTCGCGATTAATTGTATGATCTTTGGTTCAATACGTGTAGCAGCCCGCAAAAGAAATTCGTGTTATTGTCATATACAATGTATATAGCATAACATGTATATAATATAATAATCATATATTATATTATTATATATATTTATTTTCATAATTAATTGTTTAAATACTTTCGTGAGCCACTATATGCATAATGTATGTTATATAGACATAGAATGGTTTGATATCATTCTGTTCATACTAATTTGGAGATTAAGTTGGATAAAGATGAAACTTCATTGCGAGTTTCAATAATGTTTGAGTTTTCTAAATTGAGTGATCTTGTACTTCTGATTTTGAATGGTAGATTATATTATTCCATATAATCCTGATCAGATAGATCTACGGTTAAGATACTTAAAGTTTCAATGGGAACAGATAGAGTATGGAAGCAGAGTTTAATGATCTCAACTAGAAATTTTCGCGTCGGATTGAATTCCGCGGAACAGATTAATAATAATAGATTTAGATAATCCCAATTATGGCGGTAAACCAACCAAATTTTAATTGAATTTTTGATGGAAATAGCTGAATTATACAAATTACTTTACAACATTTGTAATAGCTTCTATATGTATGTAATAATTTCTTTAAGAAGAAACATTCTTATCAAAATAATTTAATGAAAATCTATTTCATTATGGATTTATATTTAAAAAAATGTTTAAACAGTTCTTAAAACTCACCGATCAAAGTGAAGATACCGAGGATCGGGCCTAAACCACGATCCGCTAATATCATTGCATCTTGGCCATGACGTGACTTTTTCTTCTTCACAGTGCCTGCCCAAATGCCAACACCCAACACCAACACATAAAACACGATCACGCCGATCAAACCTATCACGTACACCCCCATCGTTGCAGCTTCACTTCTGTCTTCTTCCGGGATTATTGTGTGATCCCCTGTGACTGAATTATATCAAAATTAAAATATTTTCCTTAACTTTCTTTCAATTTTTATTAGGAACTATTGGTAACGCGAACAATTTTGGATATTCAAGGTCGATTTCTTTACTAGGAATAATATTAATCAGATTTGTTTAGTGAAAATATTACTTCTCTACTATTTAGTTTTACATCAGATTGTTCGATAAGATTATAGTGTTTTTATTATGAATGACTATCAGACAATGAAATGTTCATTAAGAAAAAATACTAAAGACTCCTTAATAAAACAGGTTTCCTACTTGAAGGAATTCATTGTTGAAAACGATAAAAAAGTTTTCAGGGAAAGGTTCGTGGGGATAAAGAATTACAGCCAGACATTTCTTAATCTTCGCTCTTAATTTCCCGAATATAATAAATGTAACGAAAAAAGTCATATAGTGAGAAAGTAGCTTTGAATCATCCGACTGGATCAAACAAAAAGTAGAAATATGCTGTTGTATACAATTGAGCATAGCAATCTAAGTATTTAATTACGTATTTCAATTATGTAATGCAAGTAATAATCTAATATTTAAAAAGATAAAGTTTATAGTTTTCGATAATAAATTTCCTAAACTCTAAACACTAAGCAATTATAATTTCCGAGTTTACATTTGGTCTACACTTTGACCAGGGATAGTAATTAATTAAAGGAGCGGCGAGAACGTAGGTATACTAATTGCAAGTCAAAGCAATATTGGGCTTGTTTCCGTTCGCAACAAAGACGCATTCGAGACTGGAATCTGCTCGACACTAATTTTCTAGTGTTCGTGATCAGTATCGACGATCGACAGAACAATCGTAATACTCTAAATTGTTCTTCCATTCCCGATCCTTTGTAGAACAGAAACGGCTCGACCTCCCTTGGTGATTTGCAAATGAACAAATCGACGCTGCCGAGATACTCATTGACACCTATTTCAGGGAAACTTGGTGAAGATTGATGAAACAATTCCCACTGGAATACGGGGATTGCAAGCCGACAAATTATAGAATAATTCTCGATTAAATTTGTCTTCGTTCCAATCTCAATGCTTGTCTCGATAAAATCTCGGTAAATTCAATCAAATTTATAAATTCTAATTCTATGAAGATACATTGCCTTTAATTATCTGTAAACTTTTGCTACGAATTTTCCGAACAACGTAATATAATAATAAATTAATATCATTTTTGGTGTCCGAATTTTTTAATCGTAAATATTATCTTTTTTGTACCAAATGCTTCTTAGCACTGACCACAAAACATTTGAACAGTCAATTATCCATTATAGAATACATAACTTTCAATAATCAATAGAATCCTTTTTAACACTTATTATATGTAAGATAGCTGTTTGTACTGTACATTTTTACTAAATATATATGCATATATGTATCCTGTATCTTCTATAAGCATTTTCTGATTCGTTTCAAATTTTACCAGCATAATCGCCCCGTTACGGTGCCAATGAAATTTCGAAATCTCTTATATAACACACACAATATATGGATAAAATTTTCTATGGTAAGTTGAGTAAATGTAGTGTATTCAGGAAAACTTCCAAAGAAAAGCATAAGTTATAAAATTATTTTGATGAGCTACTGTAAATTCCTCTGCTATTTTCATTCCATCCAATCTTCGGCATCCTGAACAAGCATCGTTCCTCGTATTGATCGCGTGCCGGGTTATCCAATAAAATTCGGACACCAAGCTATCGTTTTCAGCGTTAAGCAGCCAGCTAGGCAGACAGACAGGCATGCAGGCAGGCAGGTCCGAAGCAAAAGTTAAAGCTCGGTAAACTCGTCGGGCAAACGGTGGAAGAGCTAATCGACCGCGGCGGCAATTGCAGCGTGGATTAAAATTCAAGTGTGGCCTAGATATCGGACATGGATGGGTCGTCGGGTCATGACCCGGCTCGCCGCTTTACTCACGTAAAGTTCAGCCGATCCTCCGCGCTCCTCTCGCGCGGCATTATTAATTCGTCCGCGAGTCGCCCCCTCTATTTTTTTTTTTGCTTTTTCGTCCCTTCCTCGGATTCCTTTTTTCTCTCGTGGACCACCTGAAAATAGAGGTGAAAATAAAAAAATAAAAGAATCGCACGCCTCGATTGAACAGCAAAGCGCGCCGTTCGGAAGGGGTGACACGCGATTCGAGTTTTTGTTCCTTCGTTCCCGGACCGTTCTTTCAACGATTTCCGATCGTACAATCGTGCATTCGAGAATTCTTTGCACTCGCCGTGTCAAGTATTTAATTTGGCTTTGCTTTTATTTCTTAATCTCGTATTTTATTGTTTCACGCTTTAATATTTTCGTGTTTAACGTATTTTAAATTTTAATAATGGTACAGGTTTAGTATCGTTATACCAAGCAGTATTTTGTGTAATTGTCACTATAAAGGACGCGAAAATTTTGAGGCAACGATTTAGATGAAAAAATCCTTATCTGTGTTCGCTTTATCATACAATATAATATCACATTCTTGACAAAACATGACATTCGATTTTTGCTGGAAAGTTTGTTCAACAGAATGATGTGCTATTATGTTCAAAGAGGCAATTCTTCGTATTTTTTTAAAACTAATATTCTTTGATTGTGTCATTTCCCGATATGCGTATTACATCACTCATTAGCCTGTTTCTGCTTGTAATTATCAGAATTTTCCACTGGTTATTTTGCTTCGTGTGTTTTTCTTTACGTTAACTTTGCTGTTTGATTTTGTGGAGAATTTGCCGTGTTGACAGGTCAAGTGCGTGTTAACAGCTTGGTAGGAGGGGAAAAAGGGACGAAAAGATTGCAAGAGAGAGTGTTACTTTTATAAGATTAAATATGATACTAGGTAAATTAAAACCCTATTAGAATAATATCTGGATTCTTTTATTCAATGTTATTCAAATGTAATGTCCTGACAAGCGTTTACTCTTGTCCTGAAGCGAAATGGAATTAGTTAGAGTATTTTAATACATATTTTCTCAATAAAATGGTAATAAGAATAGATTTTCATATATTATTCTCTTTATCGTATTATTACAATAAAATTAAAGAAAATATTTTGCTTTAACTTTACACGATCAATAAAAAAAAATGTATGACAATCCTTTTTATGTTAAATACTTTCATTATACATGAAACTCGTTTGATTACAAGAATCCGCCTTCAAAGTCTCGTTTCATGTCTTCCGTCGTCCGTTCCCAGGGTAGAAACATGTATCCGAGGCTTTTCAGCGACTTTCCTCGCGGAAATCGTAATAAGAGACTTAAGAGCGTTCAGAACGCATCTTCACGGTTTCACGATGGTTTTGCGGCGAATTCGTTAAACTGGTGACATCGCGGCCTTTTTCTCATGAAAGAAGAAATACGCGCTTTTCACTCGGAAACTAGTAAAAAAGCGGTAAAGCAGTAAAATTTGAAGAAATTTTCATAATTACGAACATTTCTTAATTGCTTATGCGTTCGAAAGCTTTTACTATCTGAAATTCTAAAACGCGCTGATATTACCAGTGAATTTCTATTTTAAGCTCGTCAAACGAATTTTTCCACTTGCAGCGTTAAAATATTCTATAATTATAAATTTCATCGAATATATAAGACATATTTTTTAATCTCCTGATAATAGATAAAAGTAGATTTAACAGAGACTCGATATAATTAGTTATTTTGAGATATAAGTTTGTAACAATAGAACTCGTTACGATAAAGATTTCATAAAAGAAGAATAGGAAGATTGATAGGGAAATAAGAAACAATTGTATAGATGATAAGGGAAAATATACTGCTAATTAATAATCGATAAACAATTGCTTACTTGTATCTATACTTTGTCTATGGGATTCTTATTCAAATGTATAAAATATAAGATTACTAAAAATATAGAAATTTAACTAAATAATAATAATAATATAAATAATAATATAAATAATACTAAATAATAATAAATATTGAATATGAATAAATAAATAAAATACAGTATCAAACGATAATTGAAACAAAATTACATAAATTAATTCGATCATATCATAGTTTTAGTGAAGTATAAGGTTTGGATAAATATCGAATTAAATTTAGAAGAAAATCAAGTTGGTGCTAGATGGGTTAATTGGCGTAAAATTAAAGTTCTTAATAGCCGTTTCTATTAGGAGAGGAACATTAAGCAGTCGTTTCATTAAGCGAGTTATCAAGATTCGTTTCTTGTTTCTTTCCTTTTTGCGTCATCTTTCTTACTTTTCACCTCTTTCCATAGTATTTATTGGTGAAACCAATTAAAACGAGCACATCTGGTATTTGCATGTTCTGACCAATCAGAAACATCGCATTAAGCTGGGTAAATACCTTAACCGAGAATCGATAAATTTACGCGTTGGTCGCGACCAATTGATTTCTACCGAGTGTTCATAAACATTTTTTTTCGATCCACCATCATAGCCAGACGAAAGTAATACAAAGAATTACTTTTTATAAACTTTTACTGTTTTTAAAATAAACAGAATTACTTTTTTTGTCAATATTTTTTCAAAATTTTGTTCTATTTTATTCTCATGCTTTTTTAGTAAGATGCTAATGTATTTGATGATAATATTTATTTGGTATACATCCATGGATCATTTAGATCGCATTAATTTTCGTTCTAAATAATTTTACGTTCGTAACATAAACTAGCGTTTTTGATATTATTCTGATAAAATAGTGCGGTTATCGATATTTCCTATGTTACAAAATTTATTTATCAGAATGAAATATCTGATGCAGATCACGCAACTTATATATATAACAAGAAAGGGGAGCAGATCAAAACAAAGGTCAATTTCAAGATAAAACGGCAATTGGAACTATAAACCTAAATAACCAAAGTATCGAAAAATTCCAAGCAAACGGAAGAGATAAGGAAAAAGACGAAATAAGTGGAAAACTTTCCATAAAACAGTCATTCGAATGTATCAGGACTCGGACAGAAGAATAGGCTGCAGCTTGTGAACTAATTCTACTTAGTAAGTTAGTACACGGGAATATCAATCAAAATGCAAATAAATACTTCAGTTAAAAATAAATCCGAATATATATATAATCTAAATATTCAAAGTATGGAAAAATTGCAAAAGGGAATAAGAGAAAAATAGAAATAAGCGGAAAAGGGAAGCACACGATGAAGCGCGCGATACCGCGTGAAACAGAACGCGAGTAATTGTCCCGCGGCCCACAAAGGTTGGTTCGTTACTGAAATTGCTTACTAATTAAGTGTAACGAAAGAAGGGGGAGGTAAGGATGAAACAAGTAAAAAAAGAAAGTAAGAAAGAGGAAGATGGAACGGGGAGGAAGAGAAAAATTAACGAGCAGAACGTTGCTGAGCCGAGACAAGAATAAATAGCGCGCACGGCTCGTTATAAATTTGTAGAAAACTACGTCGGGTGAATTGAAATGGATGAAAGGACATTTTAGAGACTCTGTAGACCGCGAATCGTTTCTGAAGAGATTTAAAAAAAAAGGAGAGGAGGCATATGGAAAAGACGAAGAAAATGAATATGTATAAAAAAGAGAAGAATAAACGTAGAAGAAAGAGAAGAGGAAGAGGTGGAAAAAACGCAAGAACCAAGGGTTAAATGGCTCAGAGACTCAGGGGGGAAACGAGTTTAAGAAGTTGCTCGATTTGTTCTTCTATTCGAAGAAGAAATTTTCTCGATAGGCTGGCACGATCGCTTTAACATTTTCACCGCAGGATATCCTCAATTGAAGCCACCTTTCAATCCAAGGAATAAAGAAGAGAACAGGGAGGAGAGAAGAGTAGAAATTGTTTATCGTATCGCATCGTAGAATGTGATTTGGTACATAAATATGTACAATTACACGTTATAGAAGAAAATTTTGTTATAAAAATAGTTGAACAAAATAACATTTTGAAATAAATTTTAGACGAATACTGTGAATTTTAATTGAGCGATGGTTCTTCGAAAGATTGTGGAAGATCATTGAGGGTAAGAAAATAGCCACTTTCTATTTTTATCGTTCTTAAAGATGAAAAAGTAAAAGATATACTGTAATTTGTTTACGATATACTAAATCGAGACTAGTCCGTAGAAAGAACTATATCAGAGTATCTGGGAACAATCAGAAAGAACAAAATTTTCGATTAAAATAAATTGCGGATTAATATTAGAAGAATCTGAATTCTTTCAAGCATCAGAGTACATTACCGGATAACATTAAAATACGCACTAGCTGTAATATATTCATAAGAAAATTTATAAAAGATTCGTACTAATTTCCTTCTCGTATCTTCCCTAGTACTTATCTCGTACTTATATCTTATACATTTTAAATTTTACACTGAATATAAGAAAATTCCGTTTTAATTAAAATTTCCGTTTACTAATTTAGTAAGTAGAATTAATCTCTCAGCTTGCATTCTATTCTACTGTCCGCGTCCTGATATGTTTTCATTACAATGCCATTTCATATATGACAGAGGAGGACAATAACAAAGGACGATTATAGCACTCCTCGGTGAAGCGACGTGACAAAGGACGAAGCGCCTCATTTGCAGCGCTGTTTGTTTTCCCAAAGAAAACTGTTTAACCGTTCAACCAACACCGATGGAAGTGTCAAACGGAAAGTCAATCAAAGCAACGAATTTTTGCTCCAAGCTTACAGAATTAGATTACAAGATTAAATAATACTTCATAAATAGTTAGATTTCATTCCTAGATCCAAATAAGCCAAACAGCTATTGTTTACTCTTAAAGGATTGTTCCTGAGTTACCCTGTACATCTATCTATTCTGATCCATTCAAAACACGTTTACTACCGCACTTAATTTTTGAATCACATATACTTTCGCATTTTCTCTTTTACGAAAACAAATAGTCTCAAAACTCTTCTACGAAGTATTTAATCAAGAAACGAAAAGAAATCCTAAAAGCTTGTAGATCTTTAGATCTTTTTTCTTTCAAAAAACCAAACACGTACGTAAAGGACATGCCTAACAATTTTTCTGTTGAAAAGAGGAAGAAAGAATAGATAAAACATTACGTTTTTCTTCCCTGAAGCAGCTTATAAGAAACCGAAGATACAACAAATAAATAACGTTCGACAAGAGACATAAAAGAGAAAATGATTTAGAAATTACGTTTCCTTTCCCTGCGACAAACCTCAAGGAAAGAAGTCTGCATTTCCTTCCCACAGGCAATTCTTAAGAAACAGCAAAATATACTAAACGAATAACAAATTCGAATTTCCCCAGCTTCGACAGAGGAAAAAGATACACGAAAAATCACTTTTTCTCCCCAGGAAAACAAACGCGAATGAAGCAAAGCGAAGGAGAAACGTGGGTGGTTTCTCGAACGAAAGGAGGAAGATGTTATGGCGACTTACTCCGGAACACGCCTCTCACGTGAGAATCCCCATACTGCTGACTCCGCTTCGATTTCCAGCTGGATATTAGGAATCGGATCTCCTTGGACGGAGATCGACGTCGTGTCTCGTTTTTTCGTTTACGTGAAACGGCGACCAAAAAGGTCGCCGGTTCGGAAAGGGGTCGACGAACAGAGAAAACGTAGACGCGTGGAAAGCACACAGGCGAGACGCGGGGGTAGACGTGGAGAAGGGACGAAGACGTGAAGACGCGTGACGGATGGGTCGGTGGAAGATTGGCTGGTGGTCGCGACACGCGGACGCTTTTAACGAGGATTGTGCGCGAGAAGAGCGTACGCGAGCACAACGGCGGCGACAGGAGGGAGCCAAGCGTACGACTGAATCTAGTACTCCGGACTCGCAGCATCCCGTACGGCTGATAGGCCGTGCGCGCTGGACCGCCACCTTGCCAGGGAGTCGTGCCGCAGACGGAGAGGGAGAAGGATGGAAGCTGTTGCCACGCAAGGGGGCGAGGGATGGTGTCTACGAAGGAGGGGAATGACATTTACCTCGCTCCCTCTCTGTTTGTCCATCTTCCTCTGTTTAATTTGGCCTCCGTCCTTCTCGCTTGTAATTCTCTCTCTCTCTCTCTTTCTATTCTCCGTAGAAAGCAGGATCTGAAAAGAGAAAGAAAAATGTTAACTACGAAGGATAAAAAGAGGAGCGAAAGGGGAAATACAGGGGTGGTATGAAAGGGAGAAAGAGAAAGGTATGTTGAAAGGTATGTGGGGGTGCGAGGGAAAAAGAGGATGTTGAAAGGGGTACAGGGAAAGTGAAACGAGGATAGAAGGATGAAACGAGGGAAAGAGACGAAGATAAAGTTTACCAGGGGGAGGGGAGGAAGAAGCGAGATGGAACAGGGAGAAAGAGAAAGATAGATATCGTAGAGGGGAGAAAGATGACTGAAATTGGAGACGAGGAGAGGCGGAAAGAAAGAAACACAGATACTCTCTAAGGGAGAGAGAGGGATGAAATTAAAAACGGAAAGAGATGGGAGCTCCTGAGTGGCGTAGGAGGAATGAACGAGAGATGAAGATAGGGATTGTCGAAGGGCAGGGACGATCCGTGGAAGCGAAACAGGCTGTTGAAGGGGAACGATGGAGCAGAACGCGGAGAAGAGATAAAAATGAAGTAGATCTGAAAAGAGAAGCGAAACTGAAAAAACAAACATAGAAGTTATCGAAAGGCAATAAACGCGAGAGAGACGCAAAAAGGTGAACTAAAGGAGAAAACGGTAGGAAATGAAAATGTAGAAAATCCACGGGGTGAAAGTGGGTTGAGGGTAGATAAGCTTATGATCCGGGGGATACAACATGGAGAAGCGAGGGGAAGACTGGAGCACGAGAAGGAATTCAAATGCAAAGCAAGATGTTGATACAAAGTGTAAGAGCTTGTAAAATAGAATTTCCTGCTAAAACGATGATGGAAAGCTTCGAGCTATATGATTTAGTTGTTTGTAAACATTCGACGGAAAGGAGGAGATAAAACGAATCCGGAAAATACAAGCAGGGGCAAACAGTTGGAGAAAAGAAATGGAAGAAATGAAAAAAATGATCTGAAAAACCAAAAAAGTTCGAAGTGGTAGCAGAAGATGAAAACACACTAGACGATTTATTACAGCGAATCAGCAGCAAAAATTGGAAGCAAGGATCAAGAAAATAAAGAGGACCGTTTGTCATCCTGAAGAAAAAATGAATTTAAAAAAGAATGTGTGTTAAGAAAGGGATATAAAAAGAAAAGGATGTATAAAAAAACAGCGCCCATAGAGGAGATACAAGATAGAAAATTGGAGATGATAAAGCATCGTTTACGGCAGCGAAAGAGGAAAAAGGGGTGGAAAAAGGAAAGAGAAGAAGGGCGCCGAGAAGAATTGCGAATTAAGAGGAAACGTGACAAAGTTGCTGTTACGACAGGAATAGAGAGATATCGGGGGCAAAACGCAAAGGAACGCGACACGGGAGATAGAAAAGTGACAGAAAACCTATGACGAGGTAGACAGCCGGGAGAAACGCGAAAGAGAATGGCAGTTAGGTAAAGGAAGGATAAACGAAAAGTATAGACAGTGATGCTGATGGAAACGGACCGACCGCGACGTACAAGTAGAAAAAGGTTGCAACTTGAAATGGAAATGGCAGCGCAAGTATCGCGAGTCGAGGAAACAATGTTACCTCAAATAATACGGGCTAATTTAGTATTAGAAATTGAAAATTCAACACTCCTTCCACAGTTGATAATTCAGGCCAATTGAAAACTAATTATAGCGATAAAATTAGAATAGAATTTTTGAAGTAATTAGTAATTTTTATGATGCTAAAATCTTGCAAGACAGTACGCAGTAATACTATACAGATGAAACAGTTTAAAAAGAATACTCTTTTCGATATAAAAATTAGCAAATTATCAATTTTTAAAAGTTCCTTAAAAATTTTAAAGGTTCCTTCAATTTCTACCTTCTCTATAAATTCTGAAGATAAAAGTAAAAGACGAAATTTTCCTACAAGTTTTATGATTATTAAATTCCGTAACAGCGATTTAAAAAATTTCAAGGACCTTAAAAACGCATATAAATTGTACAAGATTTCTAAATAATCTCTAATACCTACCACGAACACTTCCAGTAAATAAAGCAGAGGATAGAAAAGTATAGCCAAAGCAGAACAGCATAGAACGGATGAAAGAACGAAGAACCGAAAAGTGGATGGAACATTAGATACCTGCAGCCACAAAAAACGCGCACATATCCATACACGTGTGCACGTATAGGTACCAAGAGGAGGATGGCAGAGCAAACGCGGAGGAACGCGACACAAAGGGAGAGATCAAGGGAAACAGCGGCAGTACTGAAAACTGCGTTCAAACAGCGAGAAGCGACGAAGGTGAAAACGAGACGAGGATCTAAAAACGACGAAGCATGTTGTGTGCTGAATGAACGGACGAGAGAAACTCTGCGTGACAGAGACAACGTACATATATATGATTCTCAAAACGAGGACAGAAATATCGCATATACCGGTGTATGCAGAAACAGGAAGAGGCTACGAAACGTCGACTAGAAACGATAGTCGAAGAGCTCCGGGCGAGGATAGAGACTAGCTAACGCGATGAACAAAGAGGAATAAAGATGAGAAGAGAGGGTTGGAAACTAGCAAAGAGTAAAAGGGATAGAACGAGGGATAAAAGTAGGAAAATAGGGGAGGAAAGAGAAGGTACGCGGAAACAGAGACACTAGGCTAGGGGCTCACAAAGAGGGTAGCGAAAAAAAGGGATAAAGCATGGAGGAAGATAAAAGGAAGGTCGAGGGAGGTTACGATACAAATAGAGAAGGGTCGTACGTTGCGGGAAGAACGCGTGTATAGTCGGTAGAAGCGATACAGTGAGCTCGTAAAATCGGTCAGGTGTTATACAGCCATTATTAGTTGAAATGTTCTACCTTCCATTGTGAAATATCGGATTAGTAACGTAGCAATTAATTCAGATAAAAGTGGCAAGGATTTAGTGTCAGTAATTTACTGTAATACTCACGAAAGTAGTCGTACATTTGAAGCAACATTCAAAGCAATTAATTAGAAATCAGAAACAATATCTATATATGAATTCATTGAAAAAAATTGCTTTGGAAAAGAATTTGATCATGATGCCAACGTAGCCCCACCCGTTTCTGGGAGCAATCAGGTCATGTCGGGACGTTATCAGCAGTCAACACGTTAATTTATAACCTCACTGTATATCTTGCACCAACTATACGTGCGTCAATGAACACACGGTAAGATGAAAGCGGCTGTATAGTTCTGTCTAGAAGTAGAACTTACTTGTTGGAAGGGTAGGACCGAATTTCAGGCTGAAGTCTGAAGAACAGAATAAACAGATACGGGAATAAAGGAAGATAAAAGAAGGAAGTTTTATATTGAATAGAAACGAGATGAGAATCGATGAACTGGGCTCATTCTCCTTTCTGCACTTTATTACGTGTGACAGAGCTGAAGATCGTTTAATAATTATAAAACAAAGGGGTGACACTTTTATTCACGTTTCATTCACAGCACGGAAATGAAAACATTGCGCGTGACTATTGCGATAAGCAGCTCTGGGAGATTTCAATATTTATAATTAAAACATTTCATACACTTTTAATCAAAATATTTTTCTTACTATTTATTTTATGTACAAACGTTTAAATGAAGTGAAAGGATAAGATGCAAAGGATATAAGATTTTAGTCATCGTGTGGACATGATCGAAACACAGGTATAATATAACCAGTCAGGTGAAGAAGGAAGATTCATAAACACGTGAAAAAGGGATGAAAAATAAGGAAAGGATTCTAAGAGAGTGGAAAGAAAGAAACTTAACAACGGAGAGCAGCGTTCCTGAAAAGGGGAACATGTACACGATTACTCTAACTCAGAAGGTATAGTGATGAGAAGATCCGGTGGTAGGCCGAAGAAATCCAGACTCGCGCGAGAACTCGCTACGAGTGAGAAGAGAGAAATTAAGCGGCATGTTAGCGAAGAGAAGTAAACGGACAAAAAGTAGAGGAAAATCGATTAAACGAAGGAAAATCGAGGAAACGAGATTAAAAGCGTAAGAAAAGACGCGCGTATATAACTCAGGCCTCATTGAGGGTGGAACAGAACAAAATTGAAGAAAGATTGAAGAGGAAAAATAGAAAAATAGAGACATGGTACTAGAGGGATCGGAGTAATAGATAAAATAGTTTTTAATGATAAATAGATAATAAAATAGATCAGATTTTTCAAGTTTCCTTGGACTATAGATTCTTAGTGTAGATTCTTAAGATGAAAATACGAGAAAATTTGTCTTGCAAGAAAATTTATAATTACTAAATTTTCTAACCACAATTTCAAAAATCTCGAGGATCCTAGAAATACATAAATCTTTTCAGATTCCTAAATAATCCCTAATAAACACCACGAATTCCTTCTTAGACAGACGATAAAACGGAGAGTAGAAAGAATGCGAACGAACGAAAAGGACGAAGAAAATCGTACAGGGTGAAAGTTAGAGGAATGAGATTAAAGAGGTAGAAAGAGACGCGTGAATGTACCTCAGACTGTATGGAGGCTGGAACAAAACGAAAGGAGAAAAGATTGAAAAGGAAAAATAGGGAAATAGAGGCACGGTGCTAGAGGAACCGGAGCAATAGCGAGGAAAAGGAAGTGGAAAAGCGAGCAGAGATGAAAGAGGACAGGATAGGCCAGCGAGATTTTTACGCTAGACAGGCTGAGAGAGAAAGGCGTGTAAGGAAAGAGACGAATCCACGTGCGGGGGCAGTATTGATCTGTTCGCGCAAACTCCTGACTCTTACGTTTGCTCCACGGCCAGAATCGTGTCTCCCCTCTTCCTCTTTCGCTCCATTCCGCCCCTGGTCCCAACACACGAATGCCTGTCGACGCCGAAACTGCTCCACTGGCATCGACTATGACCCTGGTCATCGTCCTCCGCGGGTTGCCTAGTCGAGAACTTACTATAAACGCACATATCATTGAATGACGCAATCCATGAGTGATCTACGTCAAAGGAAGTCGTTAGTTGAATTATTTTTCATGATCCAGTCAAGCGGAAGCAAAAGTGTTCGGAGGGTTGTAGACTACTGTTCGACCTTCTGTTGGTAATTGCGCTGATTGCTCCGTCCAGAGAGTTGGAACTACTAGCTTTTTCCCCCCTTTTTTTTTTAGTCGGTGTTGAATGGAAATTGGTTCGGAGATAGAACAATTGGTGTTTGTATTAGATGTGATATTTTGTGTAGGGATATTGGATTAAATTAAACATATCCAAACGATTTATATTTGTATAGTCATTCAAATTTGGGAGATGAAATGATCAAATGATGAAAAGATTGCTCTGAATAATTACTCTGAAGACCATGGTTATTATTATTATCATATTGCTATTGTTACAATATTTTTACAGATAGATAGAAGTGAAATTTTTCTGGCGAAAAAATAAAGAGATGATTTGCTGTTGAAATAGTAAAAATGAATAATGTTCCTTATTCCCCATTATCAGATATTTATTATTAAGGAATTATTATTAGATTATTAGATATTATCGTGGCATTATTATTACAATATCGTGTGAAACGTAACATCGTTTCTAAATGAAAACTGAGCTTTCAGAGTACAGCTTTCATTTATTAAAACAATCGGAACGAGAACGATATGTTTAAATAACGAAATCGTACCTTAGTTAATTACTGTTAATTCACGCGATAACGATTTTTCGGACACTGAACAACGCCCGGGTGATTTATGGATCGGACACGTTGATAATATCGCGATACAGTTTATTAGCCGCTGAACGGAGAAACGCAGAGCCACACTGGGGATAAGTCTGCAGGGATATGTTTGTCAAGCAGATCTGGAAACAGGCTACTGAATGCTTGATTTAATAGGACGTGTAAATTTCGTACCGAATATTCCATTTCCTTGAATATTCCATATACCTGTACAGCTTATTATCGTTCTCCTTTATCTTAGAAAAGATACAATTTTCTATGACATTTCAGTAGCATTTTCTATTTTTATTAATCCACAAGATTCGACTTTCTCAACAATTTCTTTTCCATCAATTTACATTACGAATTCTATTTTTTAACATTGCAGTTATAAAAGAGAATTCCAAAATTTGTATACTTATTTGCTATTTCTTTTAGATTCTATGATTTTTTAACCTTACAAAGAAATTGAACTATTTGTAGCATTACGATAAACAATTTGTTTTTCTTAAATCGTAGAAATTCTTTTTACTTCCGCAAAGTATATATTATTCTTTCTAACAATTGAATTCTTGCTACACGTCGAAACACACATGAAGCACGAAAGTAACGACGCGACGCTCTAATCATAGCGATTACAGTGTTATCGAATTGAACCAATTTTCATCGCCTACAAGGGGAACGATTTAAATCAGATTCGTTAGCAAAGATCATTTGCCTATTAGAAAAATTGCTGGAAATACGAGACAAGGACTCTTAAATATATTCACTCCAGTTCTCCGAGTAAAGCTATCGCAAGCTTTTAGCGACTTTAAACCTCTAATATCATAAAATAATAGCATAATTAGTCATCAACATCTCGTATTATTATTACATCTTCTTTAAAAAGGCTTGAAATGACCTTTTGCTAGATTATCTTTGCACAATATATTGATCAAATTTGAGTGTTAAACCGTGTAGCATCCTGTATATAAAATATCCAAAACATAATTTTCTTAATGCATGAAACAGATCTATGCTTAGCTTTGACATTTTTTACTTGTGTTTATAAAAATATGAATTCGTATAAACATCCGCTGACCGAAAGTGCTCTTTATCCCTGAAATAGAAAAAAATATGTTCAAACGTCATCGTCGTACAGTTTCCAACAGAATTTCACCCCCAATGGGCAATCCGCAAAGCGGATTTTTTTCAGCGGCCGGTAATTGGTGGCACGGCGGTATCGCTTGTTTAAAGTTAACGAGCTTTTTTCATTTCGAAGAGCAGACAGCAGTTCGAATAGGAGAGCCAATTAAATACTGATGGGAGATCGAGCAGGAACAAGTGCTCGAGAAAAATCCGCGGAAAATGTTGCACCGAAGAGCGATGATCGAAAAGAAAGATAAAATGGAAGAAAAAGAAAGAAAAAAAGGGAGAGAGAATGGATCAGGAACGCGAAACTGTGGATCAAGAAGTAGTAGCACGATCAAGAAATTAAAGAGGAACGATGTATGATCTTCCTTTGAAGAACTGTAGAGGAAAAGAGGCGAAGGTATGCTTTTCGATAAATAATTATTCTGTACGTATTTTAGTAGAAATTAATTCTGATAAACTTTAAACTTTATAATATTGTATAAAAACTATATTTCTATTTCCAATTCATATCGAATTATTTCATCCACTTCTGTTTTTTCCTAACACTATCTACATGAGAGAAAAAAGCTCGTTTTAGTTTTGTAAGTATTATTTTTTTTTCCTTAATACATTTACCAATTAGTACATTAATCCTTGATACATTATCAATGCCAGTCAAAATAACTGGTGCTTGTCAAAGTTTAAAAGGGTCCTACAATCTATTTACCAAACTTGAATTAAACAGTTTCCTTGTTTTATACAACTTTCCACACGTTTTTAGAATTTTTCCTGCGTATCATTCTATATGATGGTGTCAATTATCAGGAAAATTCTGGATCGATCTTGATGCTAAAAAAAATTGTATGTTCATACTACATTCGTTGAATTTAATTGATCTTTCAAACCTTTTGGCCCTTTTCTAATCACTTTAAGCTTTAAAATGTATGAAATTCAAATTACCCTTTTACTGTTTGCAAAATGAGTAATATATCAATTTTTCCAGTATATGTATACAGTAACTCATGAAAGTATTTGAACAATGATTATAGAAAATTTTTGTAAATATATTCTATTTACAGCACAAAATTTTTCATACGGCTGTAATACGATATGATTATCATAATTATGGTAATAAAATATGAAACCACTCTAGAAATACATACAAAAATTACAATATAAATAGTTACTTTAAATATGTCTATAATTATATATGATAAAGATGCATGTGATACGTACTGAACTACCATGAGATATCTGCAACTCTTACTGTTACTCGTATTTTTATGTTACTCTTTGGAAATATCAAATTTATAACACGTCTCTGGCTATCGAGCGCGAAAGAAACTGAAATTCTAAAAAACATGCAATTCATTACTCCTTTAATATCGTAAGATTTCAACTCAAAAATAGCCATTCTTTGTGATCGTGCTACAACCTCTGCCAACGAGGACCTTGTGCCTTCTATTCTGACTAGAATACTATGATTCAATTTATAACTTCGTTATATCATAGCCCATACTATACTGGCTTCGCAGAATTTTATCTATCCTTATATCTATCCTCTCATTTATAATAAGCTCGAGTCACGTAAAACGATGAATATCCTTAACATAAATTGGCAGATTACTAGAAGGAAATGAAGCAGTTAATAAAATTGTAAATCGTGACAGAGGACTTACATTATCCTCAAACATTCACGCGCTAATCACAATACAACATTTCAGGACTGAAATCTATTCAAAATCAGTTAATCGCTCAAGGCCAACGTGATCAAATGCCGCATCCACTTTCGTACTATATAGAATATATGTTCACAACGCACTCGTTGGAAACACAAAAGGCTGCAAATTAAACGCATACTTCTATACATCCTCGTTCATAATTACTTATTAGGAAACTTGGTGGTTTCCTTAAAATTGTTAAGAAAGTCATCGATCAGAGAAAATTTTGAATTTGCATAGGGATGACAAGACGAAAAATTTTGGGAACAATTTACAAGAATTTTGAAGAAACATTCCTAGTAGCTAAATTTAAAATAAAATTTTTAACAATAACGTTTTAATAACTTTCTAACGGTTTGTCGGATTCACCTTGTTTTTTTTAAGTGTCCTAATAGTATATAAACGGGGGTGTAAGTACTTCTTCCTTTCTTGAATTTTTACCACATTTTTGTATATATTAAATGTAACAACAATGAAAGACTGTTTTCACAACTTTTAAGAGATCATTCGTTAAAAAAAGATTGTCACTGTTCTATGACTTATTTTTCGAAAAAAAATATAGATCTCTGGTCAATGTTGAGCTAAAGGTAGGCATTTGTTTTGTCTCATTTAGGAATGGACTATCGTATGCAGCTTCGAATTCGAAAGCGACCTTGCGCGATGTTATCGTTAACATTTTCAGTAGATCCATATTCCTCCAATGCTCGTTGATCACCTCGCATAGAGTCTGAATGTAGTAGCTACCATGTGAACTACGAAACGAGTAGTGACCTGCAAACGAAGTAAAACTCTTTAGAAGACTTTGACAAAATTAAAAAATATGAGACAATGCTTGCCTCGATTGAGAAACAATCTCCGACTTAACGATTGCAAATACCATTTCTAGCAATCAATGAACAGTATTAAATCTATAAGTAAACCAAATTTCGTTTTAACATTTGAAAACGTAAGTATGGCGTGAAAGTAAGAAGATCCAAATTTTATAGTCTTAAATAAAATATATATAATGCTTGGATTAAATTACGTGCGATCTTCATCGTTTCTAAGAACTTTAAATGTCGAAAATTAAAGTTCGATGCGTTTGTATCATTATATATATGTAAGCAATGACATTTTTTTGTTTAAACTATATTTACCTTCTACACAACTGTAACCGTACAGAAAATCTGCATGAGTAGGAATTGTGTAACTGTTTTGGACCGAATCAGTTGCACTTCTTACACGAATACCTTGCATGGCATTCTTTCCTTTACAAGCCTACAAGAAGTAACAATTGGTAAATACTGTATTATTAATAACATATATACTTGTAATATATGGATACTTAAACGTAATATATTGTACATATATCTTTACATTTATACTACATGTATATACTACGAATATACAAATATATGTATAATATACTAATAATAGATTAAAAAAACTGTTAAGTCTTAAAGAGCCGAATTTTTAAAGCTGGTGCATAAGTTTGAAATATGCGACCCACGGATATCTCAAATTTAACGTTATCGACTTCTTAAAGGTAGAAGATTAAAAACTTAAATAAAAGAAAATGGAATCATAATGTACTGATAGTGAAGAAGAAACAGTATCTGGGAGAAATATTAAGCAAATCTGTGAAATTTGGATTATTTTTATAATCACAGCGTTAAAACACAAAATTTGGTAACATAAATTAATTGAAAAAAATTAAAAATGAGGTGTTGCAAAAAATCGTAGGAAACACTGACCTGTATGAAAAATAGCTTTGGTTTACCAGTTAACGATGGACAATTATCTGCGGTGAATCTTCCCCAAATATCAGATATCCGATATGGATAATCCTTCGCGTATACATAATCACCACTAGTGCCATGGCTTAATATAAAAATACAGATACAGTCATAATCTTCGTAATTGTTCGCGGACACTACAAAAAAATCAACATCAACGATCAATGCATAGTATATAATTAAAGAACCCGCACACGACCAGTAATAATATTAATATCACTAAATATGGACAATTTTATTGCTTATGTGCAATCGATATCAAAGGACTTAGGCAGAATATTGACGAAAATCTGCCACGTGAACATCAATACTGGTGAGTGATGTCAATACTAACAATAATATTAGCCATGTGCTAAGATTAACAATAACTTATTGAAATATATTTCAGTTCATTATAGAGTATGTAATTGGAATAAGTAGTTTCATTATATAAAGTAATTTCTCTCAATAAATTCATATATGAATATTGCTTCCGATTTCTCATCTTTTGCTTTAAATGTTGCTTGCGTTTTATATAGCGTTTCAAAGAACAAAGACCATTGTAATTAAGAACGCTCTTTTTCTAACTTGCATACTATTCAAGATTGCAAAAACTAGACAATAAATGAAATGTGCTCTAAACGCAGTATAACACAAATTCATAATACGTTGCTTAAAAGCACCTTCCAATTTAATATTTTCAATAATATTATCAATAATACTGATCGTGTGTGGTCTCAACAAAATTAAAGTGTATTAACAATATCATTATCAAAGTGCATTGTCAAGATTACTGTCAATATCAGTGATAACGTGCGGACCTTTTGAAATCAAACAATGAACATACTGAAGACATACAATTTGCAGCCTCCTCCATGATGCTAACGTAGTCAAGATCCGGATAAGATATCACTTCGAAACCCAAATTAGTGAAGGTGTGCTCTATCGCTTTCTGATCATTTTCAGTTCCATCTCGCTTTCCCATTTCATCAAAGGTCTTATTATTGAATATCACGCATTTACCACGTCTTCTATTGTTCATCGGATAGACTTCTGCGTCTTTATGTATAGAAAAATTCTGTACGATTTCCTTCCTGTACGATATACCATGCACTACTTTAGCATCAATTAAATCTAAATTTTCCTTAGAGTCCGTGGAGCAATTCTGAAAATAACGAATTACAAGAATCTTCCTATTTCCGGTTTTCCAAAAAAAATCGTCATTTTCTATGTCTTTCGCGTAATTATAGCCTTTGATCTCATCTCAGGCAAATATATAGTAAACAGCAACGTTATTTAATATCATATACAATTTTTATCTACTCATCGGATAATTACAACGTAATCATCGTGAAGAACAATCGGATATACAATTTGTTCCAAAGGCGAATGACAGTTTCCACAAAACGAAATAAAAGATATTTATAAAAAAGACGTGTCTCCCTTACTTCTTTTGTTGGATCCTGCGAGATCGAATGCGCTAGGCTTTTCATCTTCGTGATGTTCGAAATATAATTGATAGCGGCGCGACTCAAACTGATGAAACAAAATATAAGGACGAACATGATTTAAATGCGTGTACTGAATTTCGTGGTTCGTTTCTTACAGAGAAATCCTCACTTATCTTATCGTTATTAACGATAGAGTCGTTATCGAACGCTGACCATTCACTGTACATATATATGTATATATATAAGTGACACTGATATCGATATTTCCTTAAAATGTCAAATATTCTTTCTAAGAACCAGTTTTATTCATATCAATCATATTCACTTTTGCTCAAAAGCCTTCTTATTCCATTGTTTTATAATATTTGAAAAAGTATTAATGTTTCTAATTTTACTACAAAAGTATTAATTTCGATACACGTTAAGCTGTATACCTTTATGTAAAAGTTGTGTTTTTATTTCCAATTTGTACAGTGACTCACGAAAATATTTGGAATGTAACATAGAACATATTGGTGAATAGAATTCTTCGATTGTAGAAAAGTTCAAAAAGTTCAAAGTTGTACAACTTTTCATCGGTGTCGTAATGAGATACAATCATGGTGATTATAACAATAAAATGTAAAATCATTCGAGGAATATAAAAGTTAATTTAAATATATAATTAATGATAAAAGAGGGTAACTACTTGATGCGTCTGCTGCTGATGAAGGTGAGGCGTTACGTAAGCTATCATGAGATGTTCGGCAACTCTTAATATTACACGTATTTCCATATTACCCTTTGAAAATATCATGTTCGTAACACGTGTCTGGCTATTAAATGCGAAAGGAACTGGAATTCTGTTTAATAATACCTTAATATTTTAAGATTTCAACTAAAAAAATGCCTTCCTTTACAATCGTGCTATAACCTCTACCGACGTGTAGCATGTCAGTATAAGTTTGATCATTTCCTTCTTTCCTTTAATTTCTTTCTTTGTCATTGAACAAACATCTAAGGTATAAGTTTGTTCATATTTCTGGCATATATTAATTATAATAACAGTGGAAGACTATTTCGTTTATTTTTGAAGGACTATTCGTTAAAAACAAACTGTTATTGTTGTTAACATTATTATTTGTTACTACTTTTCGACTTATTTTTAGAAAAGAAATATAGGTCTTTGATCAGTGTTAAGATAAAGCTAAGCTGAGCCATTTATAGATTCACCATAGTTTTGAATGTCGAGATTTATGTGTAATGTTGAGTGGCTCATGGGCTGGTCTGATATGTTGTTACCTCCTTGGGGTAAGAGCTGGTAACTGACGTCGTTTTCCAACCATTGATGTTTACATCAATCAATTAACTTTTGGATAACGACGTCAAGCCAAAAACTACACTCTCTGTAATCCAGTTTAGGTCTTGCTAAATTCTCTTATTTCATTCATTTAAACTGGACTGCAGAAGCTATTTATTAATAAGTAAACTATTAGCACCCGTCGTGGGTCACCGTGAAATATTGCATAGTCATTGTGGGATAGCCAAACAAACATACGCGTTTTAGTTTTAACTAATTATAAGATAGATATACATATACATATACATAAATTCATTATGCGTACTTTTCGTACAAAGTTATGCTATATAACTTGGATTTTTCCTACTTCTTCTTGTTTAGTAAGTAAGACAATTAATTTATCAAAGTATCTATATCTTTTTTTAATATAGCGTAATGAAATAATCCTTTTTGCAGTATTGTAAAAGTATACAATTCTGTTTCGTTATAAGATATGTTATTCTATTATTTGGAAGTTTATAGAAAATTTTAGTTTTAAAATTCAAACCATTACTATACCGAATCGATAACGTCGCATCCTAACGTCGAGACACGAAAATGGTAAGGGATCCAGGTGACCATCAAAACGTGAGATACGAAAAAGAATATAGGTTTAGTCTATACTTCGTGTATAACTTATCTCATTAAAAAGTGAATAATCATCATGAAGTATATAAAAAAGTGCATGTACGCTTTGAATGTACGATAATTAATTAATTTTATATGATTTTTTAAATAAATTATTTAATGAACAGTGGGAATGGGGAAGGAGAAAGAAATTAATATTAAAAATGCCTGTTATAGATACTTGTATCAGAGAGAAATTTCCTCTCTGGTGAAGATAAGGCTTTTAACTGCTTTTAGTAACCAGACGACGTTGGTTAATTTAGACGCAGAGAGGCGCTTCAATCAAGAACTTAGTATTCCTCGTGTAACACCATCGTGTAAAAATGGGGCGTACCCGGTTATCTCTGTCTCTTTCTTTCTCTCCTTAACGCGATCGTGTACTCGACTCACTAGACCGCATAGTAAGGGAATGGTAGGAAACAGCGGTACCATGATAATGTATTTGTGTTACATATATGATTATTATGATTATATTATTATTATTATTTTGTATCTAACTAGTACCTAACAAATGTTATGCAATATAAATATTTTTTCATTATTGGAAATCTTCGTAAACTTTAAAATTATATTATAATTTTTCTTTTTTTTCTATATTCTAGCATAGAATCAAACAGGGCAAACTCCTAACTTCATAGGTCCTTGCATATGCTAGCGTAGAACACCTTCAGTGTTTGGCCGCGTGGTGCAGCACGTATCGTGGAACAACTAGAACAATGGGCATGAGTTTCCTCTCATTTCCTCTCTGATATGATCATTATTCAGTACTCATTTCCACGATGGTATATGACTGTGCTCATCTCTGATATCACTGCAGCCAATGTTGTAAACATAAAACTGGGCGTAACTCTATAAATCATTTAGTACATTTTGTATTAAAGATTTTATTTATTCATAAAAATAATGTCATTTTATTTTCTATCTTTGAAATAATAATTATTATTATTACTAGTTTTCTCAAATAATATGATAAAAATAATTATTATTCTATACAATATATTACAGTTGATACATGAAAAAAATATTACCAAATTTATTTCGAGTTTATATTTTTAATTTCTTAATTTATTAAATGTAACTTAGTAATATATATACATATATATACATACATATATACATGCATACGTATACATATATATATAAGAATTATTATGATTTTCATTAGTTATATACAAAAGATATTTGTTAAAAATAACTGTTGTACCACCCAGAGAAAACAATAAATCTGTTAAACCTGTTAAAAGATATTTGTTTGCGCTATTCATAAAATGAGAATCAGCCTTACAATGCTATCTTACGTACCACATAAAGAATGAAATACTGTGCCAAACATTGTATCATAGTCACAGCTGACTGTGAAAGGAGAATGTAAACAAAAACACGTAGTATAGTTATTAGAAAAAAATTCATATATCGATAGAACAAATACTCATTCATTAAATTTAATGTAACACCAGATAACACCAAATGGCTGGAGAAAGAAATATTCTTAATTTACGATTTAATCAGGATCAAGGTAACTATTATTTATAACGTTAATTACCTGAATCTTTAAGAATCACGGTGTGAATTTATTTTCAATAATTTAGAATTTAATATCCCTGTTATATTGTTTTAAAAGTAAAATGTTAAAAATATTTAACTTTGTTTAATGAAAAATAAATATATATAGTGTTATAAGAGAATAAAGAATAAAATATAATATTAAAACAAATCTAGTTTATTTATAACAGTATTGTCACTATATATTCTCATGTGCCAATGTTCAATTTAGTTATTAAAATTTCAGATAATTAATGTCAGTAACTTTTTATCATTTATTAAACTAGTTTTGTTGTTTGATATTTTGTTTCTAATTTATATTCTTTTAGGATGTTTTACATGTTGCATGGAATCTGGTCTTAGAGTATACAATGCAGAACCATTAGTTGAAAAAGCACATTTAGAAAATGATATAATGGGAAGTATAGCTATTGCAGAGATGCTTTGGAGAACAAATATCATTGCCATAGTAGGTGGTGGTACAAAACCAAAGTTTGCAGAAAATACAGTACTTATTTATGATGATCTATCGAAAAAGTTTGTAATGGAAGTTACATTTACCAGTCCTATAAAAGCTATACGATTACGTAGGGACAAGTAAGTTCATTAATAAAATTGACTTTTATTTTTAATCAGTATAAATGTTGCATTTACTTAGGAATAATTTTACAAAACAGAATGATAGTGGCACTTCAGCGAGAAATACATGTTTTCTCATTTCCTATGCCAACACGAAGATTGTTAACTTTAGAAACCAGAGATAATCCAAAAGGATTAGTTGAAGTTGCTACATTAGCTGCTGCACAAAAACAACTTCTTGCTTTTCCTGGTCATAAACAGGGTAGTGTACAATTGATTGACCTTGGTGCTACAGAAGCTGGAAGTTCTAGTGCTCCTGCAACTCTAGCAGCACACCAGGTACATGTGTATTTTATATACAGATTTAAATGAAGGTAATGTTTCTATATTACCATGTCTTCTCCTAGTATTTCTTTATATTTATAAACAATACTATTAGGGAGCACTGGCTTGTCTCGCAGTTAACAGTAGTGGAACAATGATAGCAACTGCTTCCACTCAGGGTACTTTAGTTAGAGTATGGGATAGTATACGTAGACACTTATTAGTGGAATTGAGAAGAGGTGCTGACCCTGCAACACTTTATTGGTAAATATGTCTACAGACAAATTAATTATAAAACAACATTTTACTTTTAAAGATTTTATTATAATGAATTATAATGTATAATTTATATTTCAGCATTACATTTAGTAGAGATTCGGAATTTCTATGTGCTTCCAGTGATAAGGGAACTGTACATATATTTGCATTAAAAGACACACAATTAAATCGTAGATCGACGTACGTAAATATTGTTCAAACTTCCATAAATTTTAATGATTAAAGTTAATAATTAATTTATTTACAGTTTCTCAAAAATGGGATTTTTGGGAAATTATGTTGAAAGTCAATGGGCATTGGCTACATTTACAGTACCACCAGAATGTGCTTGTGTATGTGCATTTGGTACAAGGAGTTCTGTTATAGGTATGTATTGTATGAAAAGCATATTGAATATAGTGACTTAGAATATTTATAAAACTATTTATTATATTATATAGGATGTCCCACAGCATTGGGGAACCACTTTGGCAGTGGATTCTTCATATGAAAGCAATAAAGGAGTTCATATAAAAAAATGTCCTATTTAAACTTGCTTACGAGTTATAGCGAATTTTATATTGGAATACTTCTATCGAAAGACAGAAATAGTTAAGCTAGTTTCACTTACTTATTTATAAACAGAACACAATATCTAACCAGCAATACCTGGAGAAATGGAGAGAGTTAGACAATCAATGATAAAATGTCTCCAATCTTATGTTCTGATGCAGCAAGGTCATTTTCAACACATCTTGTGGAGCTTTGCAAGTAGAGTTTGTTAAAGAAGAAACTTGCTATAATTTGAGCTTATATATATAGTAAGCCATATCAAATAAATATAAGTCAAATAGGGCATATGTGTATGTGAATTCCTTTTATTGTATTCCTGTGTAGAATCCACGACCAAAGCAGTTCTCTGATGCCTGTATAATATATAATTTTAAATTGTTTCTAGCCATTTGTATGGACGGAACATTTCATAAATATGTTTTTACTGCCGATGGAAATTGTAACCGTGAAGCATTTGATGTCTTCCTAGATGTTTGTGATCATGATGACTTTTAACACAAACTTTATATTGTATTTATAAGATGCTGTATCTGTAGGGAAGTTTCTAGTCGTTTCAAATAAGAAACTTCTTGCAGCTAATGTCTGTACAGTAACATAATTATATTAATAATTATAAGAAGAGTACAAATCATTACATTTATTGATTTTTTGACATAATACACTAAATGTTCTTCAATCTATTTTATATACACCAACGTCTTAGTGACATATGTCCAATTACATAATAAAAATTAATTTTGTACAATAAATGTCCTCTCTAATCTGTTTTTTTTTTTATTCATATTATATTTCCTTAGATATTTGTGTCTTTTCTTATATTTCTTTTATTTGCACTTTCAGCTGCCACACGTTCTCGAATTTGTTCTGAAATTTTCATGTCACATAATATGAAAAAATAATTTTATTTAATAACTATAAATGTTATAGACATACTATATGGTTCTGGATTAATCATGGGGCTAATCATTGTAAGATAACAAAACGTTCCTATGAATCCTACTATTGTTCCTATAAATGTTACATATCGCCACCCTGTCAAGCGCTAAAATATGAAGCATATTATTAAAATTATCTTTTATATATTTACGAATTATAATTTGTACACATTACACAACACATAGAACATTTTATACAGAATGAAACTGGTAATGAGTACGATTTACATTATAAAGTACAATAAATTATACATTATTTTATGTGGTTTAAGAAACAAAGTTAACCTAAAATGATTTTATTGTTTCGTTCAATTTTTAGTAAGATAATATATTATTTTTGTAATATTATAATATCTTTCAAACCAAAGTATAAAGTCAACAAATTTAAAATTGTCGTAGGAAGATTTAATAAATAAATAAATACCATCGTCTCTTTAACGTAATATGTATCTTACTTAAACTTTATGTTTCACGCTACATTAATACGCCACCAGATGGCTACCATGAATACTCTCTTCTCGCTAGTAGTAAAAATATAAATTCGTTCCTTTATATACGAGAAATTAAGACTTACTAGTGTACTTGCTTCGGCAGTACATATACTAAAATTGGAACGATACAGAGAAGATTAGCATGGCCCCTGCGCAAGGATGACACGCAAAATCGTGAAGCGTTCCACATTTTTTTGTTACACACAATTAAATATTATTTAAACCATCTGAAATATTTTGAAAACAAAACTTCTACCGCAAGATGATTAAAATAAGAAAAATAGTAACATTACAATGTAATAGAATAAAAAAAATAAGGTTTTTTACAAATAGAATACGAACACCTTTTGTTTAGATTTTCAATTTGTTTATTTATATTTTTAAATTGATGAGGATACTTACCATGTATTATTACTAATAATTTTTTAAATATAAACTATGTGTTAAAATATTTCGAATAAGAAAAAGATCGGTTTTATTATAAATTGATCTCTAGTATATTTACAGTTATTTTATTGAATTATGATAAATAAATTGGATTCATTAAGGAAAGATAAAACCGCTTCAATAGTATGTTTTGATTATAACTCTCCTTAGCAGCAATCGAATGCAAAATAATACCATGGTTATTGTTATTAAAGATTATATTTTTGAAAAACCGTAAAGATAAACTCAATTGCTTAAATAAACAAAGAATGTATATAATACATAATATATAGCATAGTGTGTCTGTTCAGATACCGGTTGCATGTCACAAGTAGATCGTAAGACGCGCGCAAATACATAAATGATTTATAGCTTAATTAAAAAATGAAGAAACAATGGTTATCAAATTTTGTTTTAGCTGGTACTATTCGATTTTTATTGATGAATTCTGAGTACCAAAAAGTCATTAGCAATCGTGTGGAAATTTCTACTGCATTGAATTCTTGGAAGAGAGGTTAGGATAAATGTCATTTTGCTGCATTTAAATTTTACATAATAATAACCTAAATAAAATTCTCGTTATTGTTCTCTATTATAAGTAATGTAAGCTATATATATATGTATATATTTGTATCGTTAGTAGCATTATTACTATAATACTAGAAACAATAATTAGATTGACAATTGTTATGATTCCCCTGATTGATTTTTAGTAACTGAAGGAGTGTATTTGTATAACTGTGGCATTGATCCTTATACAGGAGATTTGTTTCATGAAACACCTATCGGATTATATATTTTCAATTTTATACAACAACATTTATCACAATGGGTATTATTTTGCTTATTTGTGTCCATTGATTTGTTAACAGCAGTATTTCTTGGACTTACAGCAAAGCAATATACGACTGAATTGGTCAGTTAAATCTCACATATTTAAAATATTGCTGTAATATAATTCAATTATAATGAAATAATTTAAATTTTAGGTTTCTAAACAAAAAGAAGAGGAAAAATTATGCAATGAAAATAAAGAAATTCATAATGACGCTTCTGTAGTATATACTGCAATGATGTATGTCTCAGCAGGATATTTATTTAATCCATACATAATACTTAATTGTGTTGGACATACAACAACAGTATTTACAAATTTGTTGTATTCCATAGCATTGGTTTCAATGACAAGATCTATATTTTGGAATTGCTTATCAATTTCTTTATTAACATTACAAGGACTTTATCCTGTTTCACTCATAGTGCCAACAGTTATCTATATTGCTCGTTCTAGTAGTACAAAACGAAGAAGCAATATTGCGAACTATCTTATAGTATTTGCAAGCATGTTAACCATTCTATTTTGTATTTCCTATTATATTATGGGAAGTTGGTCATTTATTTCGAACACACTTGGCTTTATTTTAACAGTTCCTGATTTACGTCCAAATGTTGGACTTTATTGGTACTTTTTTACAGAAGTATTTGAGCACTTTAGATGGCTTTTCATTGCTTCTTTTCAAATAAATGTCAGTTTATTATATATAGTACCATTGGCATTGAGATTACGACATGATCCAATGCTATTAGCATTTTCTTATTTAGCAATTACTGCAATATTTAAATCTTACCCTTGTATAGGAGATGTTGGATTTTATATGTCTCTTTTACCATTATGGAAGCATTTATTCCAATGTAAGTTTTCATATTAACTAGTTGTTTATGTATTAAGTAGACAATATGATGAGTTATCAAAATTTTATATTCTTTTACAGATACACAACAGGGATTTATTGTAGGCTGTTTTATGCTATTCTGCACAGTTTTTGCACCTACTGTTTGGTACCAGTGGATATATTCCAGATCAGCTAATGCAAACTTTTATTTTGGGGTTACATTAGCATTTGCCATAGCACAAATTTTTTTACTAACAGATATCCTTTTCGCGAGTGTGAAACATGAGTTTGCTGTACGTCACGGTATTAATAATGATGTTAGTGGAAATACTGCTAAACTTCTTTTAGAGTAAAGTTGTATCTTACAAAATTTAAGATTAAAATCATTAACTGAAGTTTGAAATTTAAAAGAAGTGGTTCTTAAATATTTACAAATTATTCGGAAAAAAATTTAGTGTTTGTTAATCACAAGTCATAACAATACGTAATTTTATAAAGTCTCCAGGTAGTAGAATGTTTTAAAATAAATTGATATTAAACGAAAATGCAAATTTTTATTTTTTATATGCATTTATCTATTTATATATATCTAAGTTAGTATCTAACAAATTTATTTAGATATTAAACGCTTAATGTGAATAAATACATAATAAATGCATAAATAATGAAAACATAAACACACAGAAAGAAGTTTCTATAACATATTAATATATTATTCATCTCATAAAAAAATAGTATGTTCTACCAATTAATAATTAATTATTATATATCGAAAACGTCACTAATTTTAGGTTTTCATCAATAGTAACATATGCATTATTTTTTTGACAGTATTTGCACAAAGTATTCCAATATTTGTCTTGACAAAGAATGGATGGATTTCCTACTATAATTAATAAATCTTTTGCTCTTGTTAAGGCGACATTAAACCTCTGAAAAAACAAATAAATATAATTATTAAGTCTTGTTATTATATTCAGAATACCAAAAAACATTTGCTCTTTAAATATTATGTAAAATTATACCTTTGGATTAGCTAAGAAACCGAGATGTTGTTTACCATGGTGTTCAAAAGTTTGTGAACGTACTGTACTTAGGACTATAATTTCTTTTTCTTGTCCTTGAAATATCTCTACTGTCCCAACAGCTATGTTGTTTAATTTATGCAAGTTTAAACTTCTTTTAATCATAATTTTTTGTTGCTTGAATGGAGTTACAATTCCAATATCTTCTTCTTCAATTTTTCGATTACCAAATTTGGAACGCATTAATATTTTTGTAATGTTCGTTACGGCCGTAATTTCTGTCTCATTGTAAACACTAAAAAGATAATATGTTTAATCTTCATTAAACTAGAAAATAATGTTTTCAAATTTCACTAATTACGTAATAACTTTGCTTTTAATATAGAAATGTTATAATTACCTTCCATTTGGTGTTCTTACTTCTTCACCTTTAAGTACAAGAAATAAGATAGGGAATGTTTTCCTTGATAATACTATCCAATTTGAAATTATGCTGTGTTTGTTTTCCTTTTTATCACATAACAAGTCCTTTTCATAAAATAAATTATTGGATGTATGTATAATAGCTTCTTGACTACGGTAATTATGAATTAACTTTGTTATATAACGCGAATTATATTTATTGTTTACTTTTTGATATGGCTCACATTCCATTAATCTTTCCAATAAAGACTTTCCTAGAAACATAATGTAACTCTATATCAGTTAATAAAATACGTAAATTTAACTTTAATAATATGAAACTACATACCGAGCAAATGTTGAATTTTTGTACATCTAATTAGAGGACCAAGTTGATAGGGATCACCAGCAATAACAATTTGTGCATATAATGCTTCAGGATTATTTTTCGAATTCATGACTATAAGTGGAATTAATGATTCTAATTCTATACTTTGACTGGCTTCATCAATAAATATATATGAAAAGTGATCATTTCGTAATTTAAGGCTTGCCAATCTGCAATTAACAAATTATAAATATCATTCTAAATGTAATTATTACTGAAAAAAATAAAAAGAAAACATACCTCGTACATGTTACTAATGTTGTAATAACAATCTTCTTCAAAATAAAAATTTCTTTTGGTAAATAAAGGACCATATCATCAATAAAATTTGAATTTGGATAAATTTTCTCATCTACATTGTTACTATAAATGCGAAAAGAAATAAAACTAATAAAATATCGAGTATTCATGAGAATAATAACTTACCAACATTTACTTGCTGCATACATCCGAAATACATCTTTATGAGGAAGTAAACATAATAATCTATTCGCAATTTCATCAGCTGCTGCATTTGAAGGTGTACATACTAAAATATTTTTTGATTTGCATTGTTTCCTAATCTATAAAATAACATAATCAAGATCTTAGAATGAAAAACATTTTTTTCATATTATACTATAAATTAGAGTAGTAGATCTATACTTGGTAAATGGTTTCAACTAATACTGTTGTTTTGCCAGTACCAGGAGGACCAAATAAAATGTATGGTGCAGGGTACGCCGAATAATTCAAAATATTATTCACTGCTATTTTCTGTTCTTTATTTTTTGCTATACTTTTATTAGCCCAATCCAAATCACTGTATCATATAAGTATATATTAGTAAGTATATGAAAAAGTAACATATATATTAAGAATAATTACTAAAAATACTTACACTTCTGATGAAGTATAAAGACTTGTATTTATTTTGGGATATACTAAGTTTATCAAATTATGCTTGAACATAATGTGTAAGACATAATGAAAACATCTTATTTGCCAGTTCATAGGAAGGAAATAAATATTAACTTCTTCTTCAAGAAGTCGAGATACAAGAGATCTAAACATTTTATAAGTAACTATGATTTGTACTCTATTGTTTAATTCTTAAAAATTAATGCAAACGTACTTACGAATTACGTATTGTTGTATATACTTTCTTCCCTATAATATCTGTTATGTTACAGGTATGTTTAAACTTTAATCTTTTCACCTCAATTTGTAATGTATCACCAACAGTAATAAATGGATCATCTTCATCTAAAGTAGGCACTGTGATTTCAAATGTGTCAGAAACATATTTAAGCTTTTGACTTTTCAAATTATGTTTTGCAGCAATTAAACAAAGCTCATGCTCTTCTAAATATAATAAAATTTTGAACAATACTAAGTAATACTCAGGTTCTATCTTCTTTATATTTGGAAGATTGTTAATAAGTTTCATATAATCATTGTATAATTTAGCATTTTGGGGTTTTGTCTTATTTAATACTGCACATAAACCAGCTGGAAATTGAGTTTTTGCTAATGGCAATTGTTTACCTACTCCAAAACTGGTACAATGTCTAAAACAGAAATAAATGTTTGACCTTATTAATTTTGTATAATAAATAAAATTATTTGATATGGTTATTTGATTTGGTAATATAAAAGTTTCTTACGTGCTTTTTGCAACAATAGATTTTTTGTTTTTATCTTTTTCATTTGCCATATTTAGAAGATTATTTAAACAAATAATGAAATATCTTTTTGGTTAAGTAAAATAGCTTTTTAACGTACAAATATAATACACACGTAATTTCAAAGGCGGGGTTTCCTAGATAGTAATAAATCTTAATAGATTATATTGTTTTATAGTAATGTACGCTATCAAGAAAAAAAAATTTCTAGAAGTGATAAATATTATCATTACATGATATCGTTTAAAGTAACATTTGATAATATTGAAACTATTAAGCAAGGGTAGTATTAAATGTATAAAGTATAATTATTAATAATATATAAAGTAAAATATATATTTATATAAAATATAAATTATTTGTTTAATTAATATTAAATATATAAAATGTATGATGCAGGGTATCCTGATAAAAGAATATAAAATAGGACAAAATATGTTGTATCATTTTACATTAGATTATTTTAACAATAAAATAGGGTTTTGCACATATTTGCGTTGGTACACTTCATTAGATGTTTATCTTTCATTTCCTCTTCATTTCACAATTACGTATGTCTTTTATCAATCGTCGTAACCATTTTCTATTGTTTAATTACTTAAATCTCGGAGGATAATCATGTCTTGATCACATTTTGAATTTCGCATATTTGAAGTGTGTGCAACATTTGCGCAGATTCATCACTAGTATGTGGAAATCTGGGGTCTACTACGGAGCAGGCATAGACAGATTTAACAGCAACAGTTTTCATTCTTCTAAATTAATTTTATAAAAATTGGTGATATATCGGATATTCACGATTTTACAAAGATGACCAGATGCTAATGCTAAGAAAATGTGATTTACCTATGCTGGAAAAAAAAGATCGTGAAACAAAAGTCACGCGGTTAGTTTACTAGATTTACTGTTGTAGCACAATATGCTATTATATTGCTATTTCAATAAATACAAGAATTTTGCATTTATTTTGGGAATATCGCAACATCTAATTATTAATTTATTAATCTAAAAAGAATTATGAAATATTACCATATTATATCATCTTAAAAATATTTTAATAAAAGTATAGAGATAAATTCTATATATATAAAAGATACAAAATAAGTATTTGAGAATTTTATCTTTAAGTTGTATATTAAGCAAGTAAAGTTGGGGTAAACAGCATATCGAATAAACTTACTATTATTACACGTCCTAGTGTACTGTTACCATTGTTTCACTAGAATTAGTACCATCTATTATAACAAAACGTTACCATTTCATAAAATCACGGGAGACCTATGGAGAGCACCGTGGAAGGGGCCATAGTCATTAGGTTATGTTTATATTGAGACGAGAATTCTGAATCCTGACATTGTTGCCAGATTTACCCCCTATATAGCCTATACCCTGTATCTATCGGATCTAAAGTAGGCTCTGGACGTGTAGTATTATTCGTAAATGACAATTTGACGGTGTGCATGTGACGTCGATAGTTTGACTGTATCGTGCAATGTATGCCTAACGATTTTATTGTAGAGAAGAAATGGATAAAGTGTATTTTTCAGTGATAAAAGTACGTTATAATATAAATACCGGTAATTTAAAGTGTAGATGACTTCGGTAGCCATCGAAGTAAATATGTGGAATGTGATTAACAAATAACCTTCTCTTAATTTTTACACCCGAATTTTTTATTATCTTTATCGTTGTTTAATATTTTATTCGTCCCTCGAAAGCGTTTATAATAGTTACATTTTATATCTATCAGCAAATGACCAAGCGATTGATTTTGAGAACCATAATTCTTGTATATAATCTATTTGTATTTTTTATTTAAAGTTATATAAAGTAAATTAAAAAATATAAAATGTATGCATACATACTATGAGAAATTATGTACTACATCTATTTGGAAATAATTTAGAAATATTTATTTAAAATTAAATATAACCTCATATATATAAACACAAATATCCGTTTTGATTCCAGCAAAAATGTCAGAGTTGATGGATAATTCTTCAGAAAAGATTGACATAATCCTTCCTAGGCAAAGCTTGCTATACCAGGAAGAAAATTTGGATTATATACTTTGTAAACCTAAATTAATTCCTTTAAAATCAGTTACATTAGAAAAGTTAGAGAAGATGCAAAAGGATGCTGAATTAAAGGTCCGAGAAGCAGTAGAATATAATAATGCAAATGATAATGAATAAGTCATAAAACTAAAAGCGAAAAGTATCAAAATAATTATAAAGTTATGGTGAGATAAAATTAGAAATCACCAAAATGGTTCTTGGAATATTCTTAACAGAAATTGTGGTAGCATTTTGCCTTGCTGCCACTTTATTATATAAATATGGTAATATTTTTCGGCAACATATTATTGTTACAATCTCTGTACTCATAGCATGGTATTTTTCACTGCTGATAATATTTATCTTACCCTTAGATGTTTCATCTGTAAGTAATAATATTTACTAATTTAAATAATATTAAAATAATTAATACATTTAAGTCTAATATTTTTTTTATAGACTGTTTATAGACAATGTGATGAACAAAATATTTATAATAGCACAAAAATAAACTTTGACAGTACAACAACAGTCCCATTTCATACTTGTAAAGAACCTTGGCCTAATGTACCAGAACATATATTTCCAAATTTATGGAGAATTGTGTATTGGACTTCACAATGTTTAACATGGTTGATATTACCACTTATGCAATCTTATATAAAAGCAGGAGATTTCACGGTTCAAGGAAAGCTAAAGTCTGCTTTAATAGATAATGCTATATATTATGGAAGTTATTTGTTCATATGTGGTATCCTTCTTATATATATAGCATTAAAACCTGGTTTCGATCTTGATGGGTAAGATACATTAGTATGATAAATGTAAAAATATATATTATGGATTTATGTATGTATATATTTTAGTCAAAAATTAAAAGCTATAGCATCATCTGCATCAAATACCTGGGGTTTATTCTTACTGGTATTACTACTTGGATACGCACTTGTTGAAGTTCCTCGGGGATTATGGAATGCTAGTAAACCTGGATACACTTTGAATTATAGCTATTTTAAAGTTGCTAAATTAAGTTTGGATAAATGTGAAGCAGAGGAAACAGTAGATGACATACTTGAGGTAATTAAATATTTTATCTAATTCTCATTTATTTGTATTTATCATTATATTGTATTTATTTTATTTTTTAGTCTTTACAAGCTGCTACAGTATCTATTGGACCAGGACATCCTTTTCATTGTAATTTAGAAACAATTTTTCAAAAAATTCCTGCAGAATTAAAAGACAGAATGAATAGAAGACAACTACCAGATGATACACCAACAGATACACCATCCGAAAAAGCATTAATACGTTTACATAGACAAGTTTGTTATTAATCATATATATCTAAATATATCTAATGTGTAAATATACTGTGCATTCAGATCATCCCAGGACTAATGTTGTTAAAAATACAGTTTTTGAGGTAAATGAAATTTTATTATCTAGTATTCAACATATCCCTTTTTTCTCTATACAAATTTTAGATCATTCATATAACCATTGAAAAGCATGTGCGTAGTCCTCTTTTGAAATTATATTCAAAACGACTGTCACATTTTTTTGAATTGTTTCTATATCGTCAAAATGCTGCCCTTTCAGTGCCACCTTCAGCTTAGGGAACAGGAAGAAGTCAGCAGGAGTCAAATTTGAGAAGTAGAGTGGTTATTAATCACTATGACTGATTTTCTAGCAAAAAATTGCAAGGTAATCAAGTGTGATTAGTACACATCCCGTCTGACTCTACAAATTCTTTTCAAAAGGCAATCAAGTAACTCTGAAATGATCCAGTTACAGTCTGGCTAGGGGACATGAATTCACAATGAATCCTCTTGAATCAAAAAATGCGATCAACATTGTTTTCATTTTTGATCTTGTGGCCTTCATTTTCGTCAGTCATACATCTTCTGGATCGCACCATTCAGCTGTTTGATACTTGGTTGATGGATTGTCTGGGACCAGCCTATTTTCCAGATTTTGCTCCTGTTGAGTTCTTTCTGTTTCCTAAGCTAGAGGTGTCACTAAGAGAGCAACGAAAATGTGGCAGTTGGCAAATACAGTTTCAAAAGAGGGCTACACATACGCCTTTCAATAGTTGTATGAGCGGTCTAAATTTATATAGTGGGAAAAGGAATGTATGTTAAATAATAGATAACAAAATTTCATTTACCTTAAAAGCTACCTTCTTAATAATAATGAGTCGTGGAACATTTTGAATGCACTGTTTATGTAAGCATAATAATTTATTCATTTTTATTTTTTTTTTGTTAGACAATAAAAGCATTGCAAACTTTGCAACGTATAGAAACTCAATGGGGAATTTTGGTTGATAAAATAATTGATTTAGAGGATATAGCAAAAAACCAAGTAAGTGATGATAGAAGGTTTAAAACAACTTTCCCTACACATCGTTCATTTCCACTTCGTGTTGTTTACAATCCAGTTATTGGTAAGCTTTAAATAGTAAACGATTGTAGAAACACATGGTCTTTTCTTTAGCTTTTATAAATATATTAAAATTTTTAGAGTGGTATTGGAAATGTGTCATAAGGAGTTATGTACAAAAAATTATAGCTGTTTGCACTGGATGTCTTTCAATAGCTGTAGTATGGTCAGAAGTAACATTTTTTAATAAAACTCCAGTGTTATCATTATTTGCCCAATTTTTGAATCTAGCTAAAGAAAATTACGATTATTTTACCATTGAGGTAAGAATATATATTTAGATTTGATATTAATAAATAAGATTTTTGTTTTAAAAATTAATGCAAAAGGAAGGAAGAGATAACTAAAATGTTTTCTGTAGGTATTATCAATGATGATAATTGCTTACCTTTGTTACTGCGCTTATTCAACTGTTTTAAAAATTCGTGTATTGAATTTATATTACTTGGCACCCCATCACCAGACTAATGAATATAGTTTAATATTTAGTGGAATGATGTTATGCCGTCTTACACCACCTATGTGTTTAAACTTTCTGGGTCTTATACACATGGATTCACATATTATTAAAACTCACATTTTGGAAACTCATTACACTCAAGTAAATATATGAGTAATTATAAGATTTTCATAATAAATTTGAAATTCATTCTGTAATTTATTTATTTAGGTAATGGGGCATATGGATGTTATTTCCATTATATCTGATGGATTTAATGTATACTTTCCAATGGCTATTCTAGCATTTTGTCTAGCAACATACTTTAGTCTGGGAAGTAGATTGCTTTCTATGTTAGGTTTTCAACAATTTCTTGATGATGATGAGTTTACAACAGACCTTGTTGAGGAAGGTCAAGAGTTAATAAAACGAGGTAAAATTATTTTATTTGAGTAATAATGACTATCATAATTAAATTTTATGAAATGTAAATAATATTGTTTTCATATAACTACGTCTATGTTCTCGTTTTTAGAGAGACGCAAGAGACAAAGAACAGAAGATTTGATGTATAGAAGACGCGAATTTCATGAAAGATTTAGTAGCGCTACCAGTTCATCTCGCTACAGAACCTCACGGCAAAGTACCGATACAGGTATTTGTAATTTATTTAAAAGAAGTGATAATATACAATGTACGTTATGCAATTAAGCTGGATTATATCTCAAAGTTAGTAAGATATAGGTAAAAATATAAAGAGAGAGTTAAAAATATAGAAAGGAAAGTTGAATGGCATGACAAGATCTTAGGTATTCACTTTTTTAATATGTAACGACGCATGGGGGAAGTGCAATTATACTCTTTTCTTTTAATGGAACTCTATAATTATTTATTGTCTAATCGATGCATTATTTATTTCTCTACAAAAAAGTATTAAGATACTTGTGTCAAAATGTGCTTGGTTTAAAGGATATTTCGATTTTAATTTTATGAAACTTTACATATAAGGAAGAAGAAAAAACATAAGGCAGATGCTTATGTTTATGTTTTCTTATTATTCATAGACTAAGTTCAACATTGGAATTCAAATATCTTTCAAACTAAGCATTTTTCAATTCAAATACCTTCATACTTTTTTATGGAGAATTAAAAAATACATCAAGTGATTAATAAAAAATTATAGAGTTCCACTTAAAAAGAGAATGCAATTGCACTTTTCCAGGGCACCGCTGCGTGCTAAAAAAGTGAATACCTAAGATCTAATCATACCATTCAACTTTTACCTTTACAGCTTTTTCTTACCTCTTACTAATTTTGAGATATAACTCGATCCAATTGCATAACACACTCTGTATAGTGTAAATAGCTATATCTATGTCACTAAATTTTTGTATTTAATTAAATTATAGTTCGGCCTTTGAAACGAGATGAATCGGTAGAATCCGCAAGAGCTGGATTATTACGTGACTTTGACCCTGCAGAATATTATATTGGTATGGCAACTGGAGTTGATAGTTATGGTGCAAATAATAGTTACGATACAGGTTACCAAGCCGATGATTTTTATGAAGGACATATGGACAATGCAAGAGCATTTATTGCAAATACTAATCGCATAGGACCTCCACAAAGAGGTTTATTCGATGACATTTAAATAGAAGCTAATAGTGCTTAGGTTTTGCTCAGTAACAATTTATAGAACAGGTACATTCGTATTTAAGAAATATTCGATCTGTTCTTGATATATGGTAGAATTTTTTAAATATTGGATCTAAAATTGTGAATATAATTAAGTCCTACATCTAACAAGTAACAAATCATATAACATATAATTATATTACAAATAATATAGTTAAAAAATGAATTAAACAATGTGGTTAAGAAATTTGTTTTTTGTATTTTTATTGCTTATTACTAAATTTCAAGAAGACAAATAAAAACGCATTCTGGGGAGTTGTGATTTACTATTTTATTTTAGTTTATATAATTTTTTTACAAACTTATACAATGTTAATATAATAACATTAGTAGTTCTATTAATATATAAAAATAGAATCTTTTCATACAGTATTTGATATATTTTTAACAATATGTGCATTGCATATTTAAGTAAGCATAAAATAGCAGTGTAAAATAAAATGAAGAATAAAATAAAAAATAACACATTTAGATTATGAAAGTTTCAGCAATTAAGTGAACTATAAATACTAATGAGTAAGTTTATTTTTGATTATTTGTTATTTCGATTTTTTTTCTGTAGTTATTATTAAATCATATTGATTTAAGTGCAATAAATTTAATATAATTTTTATAAGCTTTATTCATAGAGGTAATGTAAATAGATATAAATTTCTTTTTTTTTTAATACGATATAATCACTTTTTATTTAAAATATAGTAAAGTTTAGGAGAAGAATGATATTAAATATTTATATCTATTCTTCTTTATATATCATTAAGATGCGAGTAATTTACTATGCTTAATAATTCATTATATTTAAAATAATATAATATACATATAAATTACATAGTATGTATTTAGAATTTTTATCATAAAAGTTTTTGTCATAAACAGGTATTCATGTTGTGTAATAGGAAAGATTATTTTAAAAAACTTTTGATGAAACCTTCAAACAAATATTATGTAGTTTTATACATTTTTTAATATTTCAGGTTGATAAAAAGTTTTAATTAATTTTGAAAATGATTAAATTTGTAAATACTAGATATTTATATTACATATACTATGTAATTTAGTAATTTAATTTATTTATCATTGTAAGTTCTATATAGCATTATATGTATTATATTATACTGTAATATAACTTTATTTACATTTTAAAATAGAGAAAGTAGACGTGTGAATTTTGGAAGGGAAAAAAACATTTTCTCCATTATGCAAAATTGAATATGTATATCAATTTTATTGCAAATATTTCATACAGATATGGGAATGGATAAGAAAATATCATGTATTTAAAATATACGTGCAATAATAATAGTATTTGCTAATAAATATTTAATTTAATCATTAATAAAAAATAACAAATTTTAATAACCTTACTTGAGCATTCGATTAATCGCATTTTACCAGTTTAAAAATACCGAAATCTTTTGAAGTTGAAATTTTTATTTTATATTAAATATAATATTTTTTGTACATTTCGGTATGGTTATGATTTTAATAGAATCATATATAAATAATTTTCTAAAACAATATAAGAATACTCTACATAATTATATAAAGATCAATAAATTTTTAATTACGGTAACAAATGTTAATGATTTACAGAACAATTATGATAAACATAACAATTCATATAGTTTATATAAAATTTATTATATGGAAGTTTCATGCAAAAGAATACACGAATAAAAGACAACATTGGTATTTATGTAGTAAAAGCTTGAAACAAAAAATTTAATAGTTTTAAATATTAGATAAAATTAGATTCTGAAAATGTTCCATGCAAAAAATAAAGGAATGAGTATAAAAGAATATCATATTTTATTAAGTGAAATAAACTATATAAAATGTGATTGTTGCTAAAATGAAGAAAGAAAGAGTATAGGCAATTACTATCTTTACTATTTTTATGTGCTCTGATTGTGAAATACGATTTTTTCTGTGTCTATACCTAGAGTTTCCTAATTCTGGCATTAACAGTAGTGGCTCTAATAATAACAAACTAGATCTATTCGCGCGATGATCGACTACATCATCTTGTTTGAGATTGTGTGATCGAAATACATTGTTACGATAATTCATCCAGTTTTGCAAATCAGTATCGTATCCAACGTGTTTTATAGAGCGTATAATATTACCATGATCAATACGAAACGCTGCAGATGCAATACCATTATTTGACATCCTTGTATAAAAATTACTTGCACAACGATGATATAACTCTGTATTTACTATTCCTTTCGTATTGCTATTTATAACAAGGATACTTGTTTCTAATGCTGTTTTTAAATCAAAAATATCCTGCGGTGGGCCATAAAAATAGAATATACTAGAAGCATTAGTTTTTAAGTAATTATGAACTAGTAAACAGTGCTGAACGTTATTGTACTGTAAATATAATGTATTGTCATGTTTACCATCTTCTGAGCAATATCTAAACTGTAAAGTTTCATTTAGTTGAAGTAAATGGACTTCCTTCGCATATAAAGGCTTCTTTGCATATATCAAAAGATCAGAATATACTGGACTGCCTTGTAAATTGGCGCATTTCTTACAAATTTTATGTAGAGGAAGAAAAAGTGTATTTATCAAAGTTTTCGCCGTTGTAGGGCTATATTTTTCATAATAATCCATAATATCACATTCAAGAGCATTGACTTCCTCATAAACGTGATCCACTTTTGATGGGTATTTCGTCAATGCATTACTTTTCCCTATGTTTTGTTTTGTTAATGTATCAACTTGGTCAATTACATCACTTTGAAATTTATTTAAAGATCTATTCTCGTATTTTAAAGGTTCATTTCCATATATAAGTTGTCCTGATTTATGAAATTCACCTTCTGATACTATTGACAATTCTGTTATATTTGACATAGTTTCAATTACTTCCAAATTGCTAATAACAGTAGAAGATACATAATCATGTTTAATGTCTTCTTTACTTTCATTTTTCTTAAGTTCTTGCATTAAGAAAACGTTATCAATTGTACTGCACGGTAGCATACTGATTTTGTCTATGTGCGAAATACCAAATGCGTGTGTCTCCGTGCTTGGTGTTTCTATAGCTGTGTTAAATATGTGCCATTTATTATCGTGATCTTTACTTCTAATGCTACGTTCTTTTTCTAATCGTAAATGTTCTAAGTGTAATTGGCGGTGGTGAACACACGCAAAATTATATCAATTCGTTCTTTCATTCTCCTCGGATCGTAATTCCCGTTTAATTTTATCTAAGTCGTAAAGAACCTAGAATGAAATATATAGTACAGTAATAATCAATGACATAACCGAACTATTTCTAAATACCATTAACAGCATATATACAAACTTCTAATATAGAAGCAGCACTCCAAGCTTGTGTTCTGCAACTATCCTTGCAATATTCCCCATCTTTATTGGTAAGTTCAGGGAGACCTCTCCAATGGTTTGTAGATGCCTCTATGAAATGTCGAGAAATAATAATTTCAGTTGATTCGACTGTACGACGTAATTCTTCCTTTCCTCCAACTAATGGAGCGAAATATAGTCGGGCACGAAGAAAATAGCCTATGGGCCAAACCCATTCCTAGTAGATGCCATGAAATTATTAGTTTTATATCAGAGTAGTTTATACTAAAATAATATATTAAGGAACATTGCTTACAGGCCCCTGATGATAATTCCAACCATGAGCTATTTTAGTATCTCCACTATCATTAGAATTATCATAATATCCATTGTACGCCCAATCAGCAGGATCTAATGTTTTCATTCCAAGTGGCCCTAATAAAATTTCTTCTGCCTTTTTTAATGCTATCCATGCATGTTCCGGATTAAACAATTCTGGAGCCTTTTAAGATAATGATATTTGAATATTATCCAAATTGCACATACATTTTAAGGATAAAAAAGCTATAAGAATGTACTTACAGCAACCATTGCAACTGGAAAATTAGATCGTAATTGGTAATCGGCCCATGCTTGTGTTGCTCCATGACTATCTTTGAAAATTCCACGACGGTGAATAAGTTCTGATTTAAGTTCTCCTTCTAATTGCACTTCGTTGATGTAAAAATATTTCTCAAAATTTAATGAAATCTTATCTGCCCATTGTTTATAGCTCCAAGTTACAGTAGAGCCTGCAATAAACATTAACTGTAGTGAAAAAAGCTAGAAATAAATGAAAAAACGTAAACAAAATTTATTTTTTACCATCCCGATTTTTTCTTTGCACACTACCATAAGGAAAAAGATTTTGCTTATACAATTCAGCCAAAAAGCTGAGAATACTCTTGCTTAGACCCACTATTTCTACTGCTGAACCATCCCTTGGAGTAGCTGGTTTTCCTTTGTTACCAGCTTTTTCAGAAGATCCCATTTTGTCCATCCATGTACCACAATTTGCATCATTTCCACCAAATACAAATCCTGTTTCTGGGTGCACTCCAATTTGGTTATTAAAACCACGATCTGTCATATGTTCATCAATCTGTCTTCCAGCATTTCTTTCTCTAAAACAAAGTCCTTGAAAATGTATCAAAAGAGCTTCTTGAATAACATCATGTAGTGGCTGATCCTGAAATTTTATTTCCAATATATATCATGTGTGAAACAAATGTTAATATATATAATTTATTTACAAAGAATATTTTCTACGTACTACTTGTCCTGCAGGTAGTGGAGGAGAATCATCAGTTGGAAACAGCCTCGAAACCTTGTCTGTTAAAATTTTTAAACCATTTGGTACTTCTTGTATGTAACATTGAATTGTATATAACCACCACCACAAAGCATCTCGACAGTTATATCTAAAAAACATAAAAAAGTTATTTAAAAGGTGCAACAATAATTAGAAATTGTATTCATACAATAATAATTAAAAATTTATTTGTTACCTAGCATTCTTTCCTTTATCAAGTAAATTTGGTATAAGACCATGTCGCATAGTTCCAGCATAGCCGAGGATAATAAATCGTGCTTCTGCATGTCTGCCTGTTAATATCAGTAGTCCCCTTAAGGCAATGAAAGTGTCTCTTCCCCAATTTCTCATATATCCTGTGGTAAAATGTGGTAAACCAGCAGACAATGTCATACATATTTGTTCACTTTCGCCATTATATTGTTTGATCTTTGGTTTGGGAGGATCTATATTTGGAGACAAATCTGGTAACGGAGCTGATTTTACTATTCCTCCCATTTGAATAGAAATTAAAGATAGAATTTTAACGAAAGTGGAACCTTCTTTCACAAAGCTAATAAGAAGCAATGAATTAGTAAATGTTTACAAAAAATTAAAAACAAAAATATATTTAGTGTAAAGTACCTTGACATTAGATTATAGCATTGCTCAAGAAGTATCATATAAACGTTTACAATTATAACATCGAAGTAACTAGGAACTAAATAGCGAGGTATTAATTTAAATGGTTCAGTAGCTTCTTCGAGCCATTCTCCAAGAGTTCTAGTTCCTTCATCTTCTTTTAATCGTTGCCAAGTATAATCTGTATATATTTGTTTAAACGTATTAACAATCGTTAATTATATAATGAAACATAGTGATGTTAATAATAGAATGGATTTGTTTTAATATTTGTTCTAGCACATACCTATTAGCCAATTACCCTGTCTGAGATTAATACACATTGGGTGACCCAAATCATTATTAGGACGAATATCTGCTAACAAGGAAATTATACCTAAAAATAAATGTAATGTGTGTTACATTAATAGGTATGGATAATATAGATATGAAATAGCTCAAATTGTTAACTTACCTTGTAAACCTGCATAAACAAGGGGTCCATAACCAGGAATATCATATACATCAAATCTATTCGAAGTTTCATCGCGTTCTTCCTGATCGCACCGGTATAGAGCCTTATTTAAATCTACTAAGTTCATACGAGAAACAATAACACGTATATCGGAACTTCTCTGTGATGTTACTATTGAAATAGTATTATGAAGTTTTGCAAGAGCAGGTTTTATATTAGCATGAAGAGATACTCTGAAATTAAATATATCAATATTTATTATATATGTTATAAAATTTATGAAAAATTTATACAAAAAGAATCATTAAATATTACCGAATAGCAACGACAGAACCTGGTTGAAAGTTTACAAAATTAAGCTGAGTTATTTTAGGATCACCAGAATCAACTTTCTCCAGGATTTCTGAGTCACAAATTTGTATGTGTTCTTTAAGTCTTAGTACATATTCTGAGAGACCATTTATGTAATTTTCATCTTGTACATATTTTTCAGGATAATGGAAAGGTGAAGTACCATTTCTAAAAACAATATATCGTCAAAATGTCAATACGTAATAACGAACATGAAAAATTATTGATTTCACATTTCTTACTTAGCTTCTATATGAGATAAGGATGCTTCCAGAATAATTTCTTCCATTACACCCTCCACTCGTAATGGTTTCACATATCTTCTCAAATCATTGGCATTAGGATCGGGGTGTTTGAACGCTGTAAAAGCGACTAAAATTACACTATCATGAGTTGTTGGAGAGTGTCTTGTTACAGCTACTATATCACTATCCATCTGGTCAACAAATACCTGTAAATTTAGTAAATAATATTTTAAAAATTTTGCGGAAACAGCACTTCTTATGCGTTATGTATTATGAGAATATACTTGAGAAAATTTCTGTTGCCCGAGAGTATAATGCAAATCATTTAATGCTCTCTTCGCCGCAATTATACCAGTCTTTAAACCTACAAATTTGATACCATCTATCAAAGATTCATCATCTGCCCAGCATGAATATTGTCTTGTTTCATCTACAACATGTATCTGTAAGGATTTATTAGGATTAGAGAACATAGATTGTTTCTTTTTTCAAATATTATTATAATTGAAATCTTCTAAATATAACTATAAATATTACAATAAAACTAACTTACATGGTGAGGAACTAATTCATCGTATCCACGATTGCTGCCGCTAGCGCACGCAGCCATTGATACAAGAGCAGCACTTGAAAGTAAATCAAACACACTACGTTTTTCCACAGAACTGGGATTATCATGAGTTAAATCTAGAAATAGTGCATGTGCTATGCCTGGTACTAGAGGCCGTTTACGTGGTTGCAAAAATGCACCTACTGGTTCGCCTCCATATCGGTATACCAAACGACCTTCTTCATGACTATCCCACGCAGACATAGCTTCTATTTTGAGAGAATGAAAAAGATTTCATAAGATTTAATAAAAATTTATAAATACATGTATTATATATTGGTATCTTCTTATAAAGCTTCACAGCTTATAAAATAAATTTGCGAACCTCGAATTAAGGAAGTGAGACCAAGTCGATTGACAAATATATTGTCTTTCTGATCGGAATTTGTAAATAATTCGGCAACAACGTACAAATCTGGACGAATTCGACGAGCAACATCAAGCATATACTGGAACGATTAAGAATTTACTAATATAGACATAAATATACGTTAGATATATATTTTAATATTTTAATAAATTAAATATACCTCTGCAACTGGGATAGGGGTCGAATGGCAATTATCTAAGCGAATACCGTCAAAAATTTTAGCTGTTTGTGTAATATAAGCAGTAATATGCTGCCATAGAAAAGGACAATCTTCTGGTTTATCTCCATACCTGTAACAAATGTAGTATATTATTGATTTTAATTATTTTATATCTTGATTCTACTTCAAAGGTAGTAGCATTACCTTAATTTTACACTGTCACCCCAAGCAATAAGTTCTCTTCTTATATAAACATTAGAATCAGGATCAGCAAAATTTTTTAGAGGATCACCATTCATTACCCATCCATTATGAGCCATAAGATAACAGCCTTCATCAGAATACATTGTTGCTTCTCTTTCATTTAATGTTTGTGGTGCTCCATAATCAGTAAAATATCTGAAGATAATATGTTTTAGCACAATTTATATAAATAAAATATCAAAATAGCAATATTTTACAATAGTTATGTACCTAGGAACAAGTGGATTTCTTTCGCTTATTTCTTTAAGTTTAGGCCCATCACCTTGCACTCTAAAATATCTTATACCAGCAATAGTATTCTCAACTGCAGCATTTAGATGATTTTGTATTTCATTAGTGATCATGTTATTAAGTTCTTGTAATTTCTTTCTTAAGTCTTCGGCACAGCGTTTCAAACGAGTCTCTTCATCAAAACAATCAGTTCTGCAATAAGAATATAAAGTTTTAAGTTTAGAACATTAACTAAATCAAAACCTTTCTGAGGTGATAGTTGGTATTCTGACCATTATTGGTATAATTTACCTATATATATTATATTTTTTTAAAGCAAGTTGCATATTTATAGTTGCTTTCAATCTACGAAATTTCGGATCTTTTATTATTTTGATATCTTCCAATATAGGTTCAATAGTATCTTGAGGCATCTGATTTCGTGCTAAATTCAAAAACTCCGCGATAGTTTCATTGATGTCCAATATATACAATTCATGTATTTTCACAAGCGGTAAAAAATATGTATGAAGTGCATGACGAATTGACTGAAAATAGAGAAGTAACAAGTATAAATAATATATTGTACTGGTTAGTAATTATTAATATAATGCATTTATCTTACGTTTAAATGTTCTTCAGTTTCAACTACTGAAGGAATGCCTTTAAACTCCCATTCTCCAGCTGCAACCTGTATTGTCAATTCAAACAATGCAGCATCCAAAAGATATGCAGGACGTAAATGAGGACTATTCAAACAATTGTATGTACATTCTGGATGAGATACCAAAAAAGGACTTTCATTTGCTGTATGATTCAAAACAATATCACATATACTCAACATCTGAAACACACAACATTTACAGGCTGATATTATAGAATATTATAACAGATTAAGCTATAAAATATAGAAAATTATATATTACACTAACATTCCATTCATTGCGTATTTTATTTATTAGTCTTTCAACATCATCATATGTAACTGATTTATCATCATCATTGAAAGAAGGATTTAATTTCAACTGGTCACTAAGGCTGTAAGATGACTTAGAATATCCCAGTTCCTAAAACATAAATTATATAAGTTAGATGTATTAGTTCAATATATTATCCAAAAAAATGGAATATATACCTGAATTGGTGTAAAATGAATCACATTATATCCAGAGTTTCTAGCCACTATTAGTTTATCTTCCCAGGTAGAAAATGGTCCCAGACATTTTGCAAGAACAGTTTGACACTGAATACAATCCAATGGTAAATCATCTCCATGTTCTCCTACTTTAAGTTCTGGATCCACTAGTAAGTATCCAGAAGCAATAGGTTTCATATCTTCAGAACTAAAAAATTTGATACGTTAAAAATTGTGAACAATATATTTTATTATGTCAATATTCTTTTTTTATATTTAATACTTACTTAGGATCTATAAGATAATAGTGAAATGAACCAGCCAAAAATAAAGATATATTAGCTGTTTCACTAACCCATTCTAATGGATAATATGTATGCCTTTCAAATTTTTTATTTTCCCCTAAAGGATAATTTATAAAAAGATCAAGTGACTTCCCAAGAAGAGAAGCACCTAAACGAAATTCTACTCTCCATCCTGTTAAAAATTTTTCTAATTTATAAAACTCATTTTCCTCAAAATTATAAGTAACATAGAATTTACATACCTTTTTTTAATCTATATAGTATACCATCCAGATGTTCCCCATTATTTAGAGTTAAGACTCTTATTTGTTCACACTCGTGATTTTCAGTTGTTGACATGTGTTCCGTCATATCTTCTACGATTGCCTAAAGACACAAGCACCTATTTTGTAATGCAATATCACACAATTTTTTATACTATTTTTTAATTATTTGTAATATACTCTTATTTTTATACAAATATCAATATATCCTTCTAAAATTATTGTAAATATTTTATCTAGTTTTTAGAATAAGTAATTAAATAATAAAAAGTATGCATATAACAAATACTTATAAACATTTAGATATGAGAATAATTATTCAATAAGAAAATATGATATACTAAATTAATAAAATATATATAATTTTGACGAGCCTATAATACTTTTAGGAGTAGTACTTACACGTGAACTGTGGTAAATGAATAAATACTTAGTCTACAAGTCCCTTAATATAAGTTATCAACACAAAGCAGCTAGCAAGCGTGCAAAAAGCATAGTATTAGATTACAAAGTTATGCTGCATGAACATACATAAAGTCCAGAGATATTCTCACTCTACATGCTTAGATTACCTCTTTGTAATAATATAAACATGGGATAGACTTTGTACTATATAACATCAATTGTCTATTTATATTACTATTTTTTATCTATCTACTACTACTACATTTCTAGTAAATTTAATAGATATGTTATTATTTCCAATAATACAACACTATTTTAACATTGAAATATTAGCCTGAAATATAAATCATTTCATATATAATAAAGATAGTATATTTAACACTGTGTGCAAGATACCTCCTTTGATTAGATCATTATATAGTTATATTAGACAAATGTTACAAAGACATTACAATGATATGCTATCAATTCCAATTAAATTCACCAATAATATTCTTATCATCCTAAAGATATAAGTGCAAAGGGTATTAAGATATATATCATGATTATATCTGAACTTACATAATAATAAAGGCATTTTAAATAGCGGCATTTGCAAAGATGTTGAAGAATGCTCCTAAGTTTCCTTATTAATGTCCTTGTTGCATCACAAAAAAAATAACTTGTTGTAAGTATAAAACCCATTCTCAAAATAAATCATATAGCTGAAATTATTATCGAAGACAATGACTTTTCAACTAGTTCTATGTTATCATAGCATTTATTTATGTACTGTTGCTTTTATTTAAGCAAATACCACTTTTGTATTACCTATAACAAATATAAAGGAAAACTTTAATTACAAAAAGCTGCTTATTAACTGCTTTTAATCTAATCAAAATTGAAATTAATTTTTTGTACATTAAAAATGAATCAAAATAATTTTATTATATTAATTATAAATTATTGCTCTATATATTATATTAAAACAAGATGATGTAATTAAAAAACTATTTTATTTAATTTTTCAAAAGTACATAATTTATGTAGTTAAAAGGACATATAAAATGAATACATACATATATGTCTTTTTACAATATTAAAAAATTTGTATAAGAAAGATTTACATTGAATCATCAATTATTTCAACTCTGTTATACAACTATAAAATTACAGAACCAGAAAAATTATATACATAAAAGCACATTAAAAACTATTACACATGACAGGATTATAAGTATTAGAATTTAAATGTATGCATATCAATATACATATACAATTCTTTACATGTATTTTGTGGGTTAATAAAGGTAAAGTTACAATTAATAGTTTACTCTAAACAATTAGCACATGCAGTAAAACAATTTGCAAGATTTTAGGAAACAGTATTACTATTTTCCCTTAAAGTTATCATTTCTCTTTTTCTCATACCTGACAACTCTGCTAATGCGTACTAAAGACTAAAAATATTATACTTTCATTAAAAAATAACAAGAAAATATAATATACGCGAAACAATATAGCATAAATTAACAGAACGAAAAACAGATTGTAATTCTTACAAAGATAATTTAATATAATTCACTATATAATTCACTATATAATACATTAATATTAATTAAGAATAATGTGTTTCTTTCGAATTTGACCTCTATTTTATAAAGACAACTTTGAAGGTCACAAAATCGAGAGCATGGTTCAAGTTAAACTGTTAAAGGAACGGAAGGAGCAGACGACAGGTTGCAGAAATTCGAACACGTTGATTGGGTAGTCATACACGGCAACTTCATGTTAAAACTTCAAATGTTTTCCCTTCCAAAAAGTTAATTTTTTAAATTCATAATTTTCTTGCATTTGGATTCGTTACTATGAATTTACTTATATAATTACATATAATTAACATGTAATTAAAATTTATTTGTAGAATTAGTTTTATGTATATGTAGTTAGATTTCAAAGCTAACATTTACAATATTCTTGTTATACGTAAATTAGAATACATATAATATCAGAATTATATAATTGTATTGTAAATTGAGCGATAAACTAATTAAAATTGTACATTAAAGGCTGTTGCGTATTATAGAATTTTGATAGAAATATTTAAAGGAATAAAAGACGAAATGTTGAAAGATATCCATATCTCTCTTTTTTATTAAATAGGTTGATGTGATCACATGAGCACGATTAGTTTGTATGACCGTGTACATGAAAGATGGTAGATAACTATATAGTACTAGAAAAAAATTTCTAACAATATTTTTATTATTAATATGTGAATCATTTTATAGTGATATAAAAATAAAGTAGGAAACTTTCTCCTCTAAAAAATTGTACGAAAATTATGGAAGATGTTATACAAAAGAAGAAAATTTTTAAAGACATTAAAAAGATATGCAATTCGGGGGAAAATGTATTATTTTTACTTAAATATGCTTAAATAATATTTTCATAGTAAGATTAATTACAGACCGGTAATATTTCTTGTCACTTGTCACTGACTATCATTCGCTTTCTCTTTTACACATTACTTCAAAATGGCAGCCCCTACGGATGAGCTGAGTAAGTAATTCGGAAAAAAAATCAATTTATTTTACATGAAGACAGTTTATTTTGATGATGACACAAATTATATTATTAATTATATAGTTCCTCGTTTAATAAAAACATTATTTCTAATGATAAAAACATTTTTATATATATCATGGCTTGTAAAAAATTCCATTATCATGCAGTTTTATAGAAAACAACTTCAAATGTATAATTTTACATCACTTTTTTCAATTTATATTCAAATTTATCTTAAAAGACAATCTTTTCGATTCTTTTGTATATTTTTACTTTATTTTTACTATATGTCCACATCTGTTAATTAAATAAATGATGATAAATAATGTACATATAATTATTTTCCTCTTATCACCTAAATTTCTATGTGCAGTATATAAGATGTTATTTACACAACTATTTTTTTTATTATAAAATTTTAGATATTGCACGTTGTTTTTGAATGATTTGGAATTTATGAATACAAAATATTGTTTCTTTGCAATTAAGTATTATTTTTGAATCGTGTAATGAACAATTATTATTTTGAACAAAATATATTTTGTTTAATATTGTGAAAAATAATATATATTAGTTATAATTTGTTGTATATAATTTCATGTTTATAAATTAATTATTTTATGTATAATTTATTGTTTCATGGAAGTTTTACTTGAGCGAGTATTTTTCCGTTTGGGATCTGCAGATACTGATGAACAACTGCAAGCATCAGTATGTAAATTTTTGCCTCCAGTTTTGTTGAAGCTTTCTAGTGGTCAAGAAGGTGTTAGGAAAAAAGTAATGGAATTATTAATTCATATAAATAAAAGGATAAAGAGTAGACCTCAAGTCCAATTGCCAGTTGAAACACTTTTGTTACAATATCAAGATCCAGCTGCCAGCTCATTTGTAATTGTATGTTATTGATACAGAGAATCAATTAAAAATATTTCTGGTTGAATAAGAATTTATTGTCTTTGTTTGTTCACAGAATTTTACAATTATATATATAAAATTAGGATATCCTAGAATGGAAATGCAAAAACAAGCAGAATTAATCCCAAGTGTATTAAATGCTATTGAAGGAAAACCTTTATCTCATCAAGACAGGTTTGTAAATATTTAACATAATTTAAATAATGAAAATTAGGTAAATATGTAAAATATTTCAGTTTATTACTTATAATTATGCCTGCATTGGGTCATGTTAATATTCCTGTGGATCCGGAGAAACGAGCATCTTTTCTTGGTCTACAAGACAAACTATATGTAGCAAAACAATTACTCAATTTTATGCTTGATGTTTTATTGTTACCTTATGGGTAAGATTATTCACTATTCATACAATTTATATTTTAATAATTTCATCAATACAATAGGAAAATTTTTTAATGATTATTTATATTAATTGATTATGCAAAATTATTCTAGAGCTGTAGGACAAATGCAAAATCAACAGTCAGATCAGGCTATTGATTGGTCACGGTTTCGTGTACCACTAGGATTAAGTGAATATGCATTTAAACGGGTAATTGGTGAAAATCCTCCAACAGCAGAACAACTTGAACAAACAAAATTAGGAATTGTAAAATTCGTAGCTGGAGGGTTTTTCCATGATTCAGATATTCTTATACATTTGATAGTAGCTGCAGCAGATACCAGATTTAGTGTTGCTAATCTAGCAGACTTGGAATTAAAGAAAATTGTTAAGTATGTTTAAAAAGATTTTTCTACTATTTTTATAAATATTCTATTAGAATATGCTAAATATTAAATTGTTTTTAAATATTCAGCACGTTAGATTGGTCTTCAATGCATTTAGCAGCACCACTTTATACACTATTTTTGGGTACTGATACTTTAGGTATCCATAAAGATGTTAAGCCAGAAATGAAACGATTGCCTGCAGGCATACGAATTCGTCTAAAATTATTACATTATCTTTGCCGTGTTACTACAGGTGGTTTTATTGTACCACCATGTATTCAGGTATATTTTACTATAAAATAAGGTATAATTTTTATACTACTTGGTGGCTAATTGTAATTAATATACAGGTAGTTTTTCATTCCCTACAAGAAGGAGATGGAAAAACTACAAATGCAAAGTTAAAGTCAATGGCATTGCAATTTACATCAAACATTGTGCAACAGTAAGTAAAAAGTATTACAAATTATTCATGAATTTGAATTTCAATAAAATATATATATATACATATATATATGTTGTGATATGTTTAAATGTTTTAAGGTGTAGTCTTGCACCATTATCTCGTATAGCAGGAATTATCTTAAATGGCATGATAAAATTAATTTTTGAGGGTGAAGATGTTCATCATAAAATGATGGCATACACTGTTATTGGACAACTAGGACAAAGAATTCCATCAGTGATAGATAAAAATTCAAATTTGTTATGTCATTTATTTGATACACTTGTATCGGTATGTAGTTAGCAATTGAAAAAGTAGTAAGTTCAGATGTATGTTACATTACTAGAATGTTTCTAGTTTGAGCTGAACTTTTCTTGATGTTTAAGACTGAAGGTGATTTACGAAGAACAGTAAGAGATACACTGATTTCAATAACATCTGCATTTGTACTTAATAAAGATGACGAAGTTAATATATCTCTGATGAATGGATTATTATCTACATATATTGAGTCACAGGAATCAAATGTTAGGCATGTATATATTAATTAAATACATTATATGTATAGAATAATATCGCTTATATATCAGTAATATTTTTTGAGAACAGATTTGTGGCTATGCATTATGCTGCTAATGTATTTCCTCCTGACGATATACCTTCTCGTTATCTTTTACTGTTGGCATCTGGAGATGAGAAACATGAAATAAGAACAGAAGCTACAAAAGTTTTATATGGTACTACACATAAAAATGAATGTGATAAACAAGAGGGTAATCAAATTTCATTACCAGATTTTCCAAAACTTGTTACTTATATTTATTCAAAGATGCAAGCAAGAGTGTCAACTGCTGGTAATGAAAAAATGAACATAGAAAATAAAGTACTTCCTTATAGTGTTGCTGTATTTATGGAGGTAATTAATTCAATGAGAAAATAATTTATTGTTATTGGCAATTTTTTTATGATTCGAGAAAATAATTAATATTTTTTACAGATAATTACTTATCTCCGTATTTGTTTAGCAAAAAGTGCTAATGTTACTAAATACAACGAACCATTGCAGCATCCTTGTGAATATACCCCATTAATTACACATTATTTAAGAAATTTATCTAAAGATAAATTAGAGACATTAAATCAGTATCTTGATATGATTTTAATTTTTAGTCATGCTTCTGCAGGTAAAATTGTATATAATATTTCTTATAAACTTAAAAATATATTAAGAATTGTATTGAAAGATATAATGTATAAACAATTATATAATGCAGATCAAACTACACTACAAGCTTTATTGGAAGTGACTGGTTCTGTTCCACAGTTTGCAACAAGAATTTATGAAAATGAGTTATCATGGCTTCGTACTTTGCTTATATCTACTAAGCTAGATGTAAGACAATTGGTTGCTAAAATTTATGGCATAATAACTACTCAACTTTCCAATAATGAGTTTGGAACTCAAATTTCTGAGATTATGAACATCATGGATAAAAATTCTCTGGAAGCTCAACATGGCTCATTACTAACTTTAACGTGTATGATGGAAAGGAGACTAGTTTTTAAAAGAAATAATATGGACAATGATTTCTTTAACTGTGATCTGTACATTAATGTTGTCAAAATGATATGTATGTACATATTTAGTTGTATAAATTAATATTAATTTGTTTTTCAATTCTCTTTCAAAAATATTATAGGCAATTTCCTTCACAATAATACGATTTTATTAATGGATGCCGCAATTCAGAGTATTGGTATTTTGGGGAAAATATGTGGGTTACCATTACCTGATGAAGGTGAGGGAGAAACAAATAAAAAGGCAATTGTAGAAATATTATTTTCAGCATTGAATAATGTAAAATTAAATACTAAGGTTCGTATTTTAATAGTTGTTAAATTTATTGAGTTCATGGGATGTAATACTGATTTAATTATATTTCTAGATTAAAGAAAAAGCTGCACTTTCATTAGGTTATTTGTGCGTAGGGGAAAATTTTCCTCATACACCATATATAGTAAATAAAATAATTACAACTGTCAAAGAGGTAAATGTACATTGGTAATTATAATTAAAAATTTTAGGAGTACGTTTTAAATTTGCTTTTATATCCATTAGACAAAAGACATTGAAATCCATTTGATCATGGGAGAAGCATTGGTTTGTTGTGTTCAAAGTGAAGCATCTCCAGAAAAACGAGATGCTTGGACAACATCACCAACTGAACATAAAGTACCTTACAGCAATATCAGTACTAAATTATTAATACAAACATTGGATGAATTACTTCGAATGTATAAAGATCCACATCCTAATTTGAGACAGGTATCTATTTTTATTTTTCTTTTTTAAATTTACAATTCCTCCATTTTCTTTACCATAAATATTTGTTATAAGGCCGTCTGTGTGTGGTTATTAGCACTTTTAAAATATAATATCCAAAGGGAGTGTATTAAAGAAAAATTTTCATCATTGCATCATGCATTCATGGATTTTCTTTCAGATGATAGTGGTAAGTTATACAATATATTTCCTACTAAAAAAAAAGAAAATAGAAATATATTATTAAAGTGCATTGTTTTAATTACAGATATAGTGCAAGATATGGCAGCAAAAGGACTTAGTTTGATACATATTAATAGTAGCAAGGAACAAAAGGAACTTCTAGTTTCTAGCATACTAGATCAATTTACACAAGGACGTAAAAGTGTACAACAAGTTACATCAGATACAAAATTATTTGAAGAAGGTCAATTAGGAAAATCTCCAACAAAGTAAGATAAATTTATAAATTTACATGTTATATTTTCTATCTAATAGGTTCAGTTTAATTTTATAAATATTTTATTTATAGTGGTAATTTATCAACGTACAGAGAAATTTGTTCCTTGGCTACAGAATTACAAAAACCTGATTTAGTATACTACTTCATGCATCTAGCAAATCATAATGCAGTATGGACATCTAAAAAAGGTGCTGCATTTGGATTTGCAGCAATTGCTAAAGTTGCAAACGAAGAGTTAAATAAATATTTACCCAATATAATTCCACGCTTATACAGATATCAATTCGATCCTACTCCCAAGATTCAGCATAGTATGTCTAGTATTTGGCGTGCGATTGTTCCATCAACAAGTAAAGCTGTACGTGGAAGTGCTTAGAATACTTAAAATTAGAAGTGTGCGTATACTCGAAATTACGGGTATTTTTCTCTTTTTACCCTGATGTAATCTCTTCCTCAACCCAATCTGAAGCTTAGATACTTGTATTTTCGAATATCCACACATCAATGCCTAAAATATATTTTTATTCTTTGTAACTGTTATTTAAAATTATGTTTGATAGGTTGAACAATATCATAAAGAAATTTTGAATGATATAACTGAAAATTTAACAAATCATGAATGGCGAGTACGAATGAGTTGTTGCAATGCACTTGCAGATTTATTAAGAATAAATGTTCGTTTAAATTTGGCGAAATGTGCTCCAGAACTATTGAAGAAACTGTTTCGAGTAATGGATGATATTCATGAGGGTACTCGATTAGCTGCTACAAATACGACCAAAGCATTAAGTAGAGTAAGTTTTGTATTGAAACAATTCGTTTATTGTATGCATAAAACACGTATTATATTTGTATGTACAGTTATATTGTTTATATCTTATATCAATTCATTAATATAGGTTTGCGTTCGATATTGTGATTCTTCCTATGGTAAAGAAGGAGAAGAAGTTCTACAAGCAATTTTACCTGTATTATTAGATATCGGAGCTGTGAACGTTGTAAGCAGCGTAAGAACGGTATCTTTACAAACAGTATCTCAGTTAGTTTCAAGAGCAGGTACTCTGCTTAAGCCATCTTTAGTTACACTAATTCCTGCTCTCTTAAGTACAATTGGCGAATCAGAAAATCCAAATTTATCATATTTGAGTAATGTATGTGGAACAATGTCAGAGGCACGAGATGCTATTGACACTATCAGAGCTAGTGCTGCTAAGGAGCATTATGCTACTGAAACGATGACAAAAGTGAGTGATTTAAGACAAAAAAACAACTTCGAAAAAATCATATTTTATTAATCATCAATGTTTCCTTCTAATGCAGTGTATACAGTACATTGATACAGAAATTTTAAAGGAATTAATGCCAAAAGTGATAGAATTAATAAAATCTAGTGTCGGTTTTGGAACAAAAATTACATGTTTGCACTTTATCATTCTTTTGAGTACTCACTTCAAACAAGAGTTACAACCTTATAGTGGTTAGTAAAAAAGTTTTACTCTATAACTACTATTCAGTCTAAAAAATACTGTTTAAAAATTATTATGATTTAATATTTATATATAGGTAAAGTCCTAAACGCGCTAATGAATGGATTATTGGATCGTAATTCCATCGTTAGGAAAAATAATGCAACAGCTATTGGACATATAGTCGGGTCAGCAAAAGAATCAAGTCTTGAAAAATTATTTAAAACACTTAATACATGGTATATGGAACGAGGTGTGCATTATATAATAAATCTTTTTAAAAATTGTAAAGTTATAGAACTTATAGAGGAAAGATAAAACTTTACAAAATTCTGAATTTCAGATGATTCAACTAAATTAGTAATTGGACAAACGTTCCAAGCTATAAATAATTATAATCAGGAGGTATTAAAGAATTATTCGAGTATTGTTATACCTCTTACTTTCTTTGCAATGCATGCACAAAAAACACAAGGTTTGTATTTAACTTTGAAATTAAGTTTGTAAATATCGTGATATTTATTTACAGTATTTTCATAGAAAATGAAAGTATGATGGATTTATGGACCGAACTATGGAATGAAATTACTCCAGGAACCGAAGCAGGAATTAAACAAAACATAGAACCAATAACAAATATTTTACGCACGTCATTAGAATCGTCATCGTGGAATACGAAAGCGCAAGCGGCTAATGCAGTTCATACGTTAGCACAAAAGTTAGGGAACGATATTGATGCGACTGTAAGAAATACTTTGTTAAAGGTTTTAACAGATGGATTACGCGGGAGAACTTGGGATGGAAAAGATCGTTTGTTAAATGCCCTTGCTACGCTGGCATGTAATAGCAAGTATGCATGTAACAATATTAACATTTTTCTTATTAAATGTATGCAAATACAATGTTACATTTGTGATATTCATTTTTAAAAATTGAATAATCTAAATATAGGATAGCTCTTAAAGAGAACAGTGGAATATCTGCGGATATAGTACAAATATTACATCGGGAAAGTAAAAAGGAAGCTTTAGACTATCGCCGACACGCATTACGTGCTTTTGGTACAGTTTTGCATGAACTAAATATCGATAAGTTTAAAGAGGTATACGAAATTGTTCAAGAAATTTTGTCAACGGTATGTACTATCAATAAAAAGCAAGAAGTGATCAACCTTATGCATTGATATATAAATATTGTATAATCTAGCTATCAAGGAAAGATGGAGATGAATCATTACTCTCTGAAGAGAGAATAAAAAGAGATGAGATCATAAAATTATATGAAACTGTTTACGAAATACTTGGGAAAGCTTGGCCATCTTATAAAGACACTCAGGGTAAATTATTATTGCATTTGAAAACTATTAAATATAAAAATATGAATTACTAATTAACCCTTTAATTATCTTGTGATCTTTTTTTGTTTAGACAAATATTGTATAGAATTTATAACTCATTACGGTAAAATGTTTCCTGTTCAATCTACAACAATACAAATATCTATGCTATCAGCACTTAATTTATTTGTGGATAAACTTGCTTTACTTAAAATAAATATTTCGGAATTGTCGATTGAAGAAAGAGAAAAGTTAAATTTGATTTGTGACACGTTTAATAAAATTTTAAAACATAGTATAGGTAAGCATATTGTATGTCTATAACTAAAAATGTATTGTATTATTACCTTGTAAAATTACAATTATATAATATGAAATTTATATTTTTTAGGTATTTCGTATACCAGAATAAGAAAGGAAGCCTTAAATATAGCTCTATCTCTTGGCAGAAAATTACGGTCTACAAACAATAATGAACAATTTGATAAAATGATCTTAATAATTCAAGAGGCATTACCAGAGTTAACGAAGGATAATGAGCCAGAAATTCGAACTAGAATCATTGATATTAAAGAAATGCTGAAGATATGAAGATAATAATTAATTTTAGTACTTTTTAATCAATGTTACATATGTGGAAGTTAGTAACTTCGTGTTCAAACGTTTTAAAACAATGACGAAGTGTATAATGTCTACTAATACATGTTTATTTAATGATACTTATTATGTAGCTAAAAACAAGTGCATAGTAATACACAATTTAGAGTCAATACTTTTCATTGTTTCTAATTTTTCATATTGTATTATAAAAAGATAAGAAAAATATGTTTATATCTATATATAAAGTAAAAATCTCTAGTAAAACTCTAAAGTAAAAATATGTATGTATGCTCTGAAAATACTGTTCAACGTATCCGCACCAAATTTAGCGTGAATGTTTTTCAACACTATCAAAAAAATTTATAGGGGTCCCAACCCCCAATCGCCCCTAAAGCCAACCCTTTCCAGATATGATCATATAAACAGGTCTCAGATATTACAAGAACACCGCACAAGCTGCATTGAGCACGTTCAACTCGTGTGCTATTGGTATGAAAAAGAGAAAGAGAGAATGAGATTTGAGAATTTGAAAAAAGATAAAAAAAAAAAAAAAAATAAAAAGAGAAAGCGTGGAAAGCCGAAGAAACGTTTTTTCGTTGAGTAATACAGGGACAGTTAATCCTTGCGAATGGCACTGTTGACCCAAAGGGAAAACCTAAAATAAATAGGTGACGACCACTTATATATCGAAGCCAGCTGAAACCTAGAAAAAAACCGTTCGAAAATTAAATCATGAAAAAGTAACATAGAAGATAAGAAAGTTGTATTCTACGCATTCGTGAATGCTATGAATGTCTCAGATAAAGCAGAGACACTCTAATCGTTTCTGTTTGTGTCGCATGAACGCGAACCTTGTTGTCTTCCATATTTCTCACGATTATTGATGACTCAGTTTTCGGACGGTTCTTCCTAACGAGTGTCGAGACATGGTTATATGATCATCCACGCAACAAAACTGGTGAAATTATATGGGGATTTTCTCCTCTCTGCTACCAGAAGTCTACGACATGTGAGATTTTCTCGCTAGTGTTCCTACTCCAAGCACGTTCTACAAATATGATTTCTGCACAACCTCTCCTATCCCTATGTCTAAGGCAGAGTTTACTAGATAAACCTTATTGATGAGTAACGAATTTAGCTCCATGCTCACATATTCAAAAACCTATAAAGTTAGGGATCTGCTCTTTTTAGTTCCAGGCTAGTCTATACAAGAACCTATTTCATTGTACTGTTCTACAGAAAACTTTCCTATTCGATATGAAAAAATGTGGAAATAACAAAATCGCACAATAATTAAATTTAGTCCCCTCAGAAAAAAAATTAATTGTTTATTCTATACTTCTTAGAGAAGAAAAGAAAACCTTTCCTTTTAAATGATAATGGAATGATGGAGTAACGTTACTAAATAAGTAAAATTAATAAAGTCTGCATTTGAAACACAAGTTTACATATACTTGTGCATTTGTATAGGTAGGTACAAGTATAATAAAATAATATGTAATACATAAGTAACGACTATACATTATATTATGTATAATTTTTACACAATTATTTATATACGTTAACAAATTTAAAAGATAAAAAAAGGAATTATTACTACTAATATTTATGTTATAAATGAAATGCAGTAACATACACCCATACATATTAAACATCCTTATAATTGTCAAAACATGATTTAGTATTTATAATTTTTATTTTTGCAACTTAGTACAATCTTTGTTGCTCATTATTTATCTACATAAATAATTTATTTTAACTTCTTTAACAAGATTTTTGCACCTGGATTTGATTTTGACTTCAAAATATTCATCACTGGTTTTAACTTAGAAAGTATAGTATTCACAGTGGACACTGTTCCATTTTCTAGTAATAATACTAACAAAAAGCATCCTCTATTGCATTCTATCCATTCCTCTATAATATTTGTTTCTAAATGATCAACTAATATTTTTCCAAATGTGCTTTCACCTTTCTCTTGCAACTCTTTGTCATTCTGTATTAGCTTTTTTAACATCATATGTAAACCGGCATGTTCAACAGGTTTATATTCTTCATCTCCTTCTTTAATCTTTGATTTTAAGTCTGTGATAAATATAGTAACAGCTTCGAAGGCTTTTTCTAATTTTTCTTTAGTACCTACTTTCAGTATCGCTAATGTTATCATTGCAATAGAACTGTTGGACATCCAAGTCGGCGTGTTTATAATTACAGATTCAAGAAGTGAATCAGAAATTAAATCTAAAAGTTCTTTCTCTCTTATATGAGCTGGTTTTTTGCTTGTTGCATTGTTGTCTCCTTGCTCTAAGTATTTCACTATACTGGGAGCAAAATAATGGGAATTTCTTCTAGCTACTAAATACAATATTACATGCTTTCCATGATCACTTAATGCTATATCTGTCAGATCATTTTGTATTTCCGAGAATATAATTTTTTTTATTAAAACAGTATCATCTACTGAATCAAATAATGCTAATAGTATCAAATATCCATACTCAGACATTGAAATATTTTTTATATTACCTTTAATAGATTTCATAATGACTTTTCTGTCCTTGTTTGAGCCATGCCATATACATATTACAGCAATTTGTGAACCAAATTTTGTTTGAGACAATTCTACCATCGAACTTTTTAACATAGCTATTACTTCCTTTTTATCTTCAAGAGAACAATTATTTAAGAATTCTAAAAGGACACAGTGCAAAAGAGTGGAATTTAAAAATTTTTTATTTAATATTCTCATTAAATTTCCTTTTACTGCAGACAATGTTGCTGTTTTCATATCTTCTGCAATTACATAAGTATCAGACAAAGTCTTAATTTTTTTATCCTTAGCCTGTTTATACATGTCACCATAAAATTCTTGTTTAAAGTATCTTTTCTCTATTTCTGTAGCCCATGTTGAATACATAAGTTCCAATAATGGAGCAGATACAGAATGGCTCATGAATCTTACTATATTACCATAACAAGTAGAAATAATTTCATGCCTAGTCTCTTGAGATCCATACTTTAGCATTGTTTTTATACAATTCCTTGCATATTTTGATTCAATCATAGACAAAAATGAAGGTTTTAATTCTTTAGAAATAGCCTGTCGAATTTCTGCGTCACTATACTTGAAGATCCACTGAATGATACGAGACATATCATGTGTAAATATTATTTTATTGTAATTAGTTTTTAGTAAATCATGTGCCTTTAAAATTAATTTTTTACGTTCCACTTTTGAACAGTCAACCCTACGTAATTTCTCACCAAGCTGCTTTGTTACAATCGAGATATCATAAATATTACTGAAACGTTTTGCTTTATATTTTTCTCTAATTTCTTTCTTTTTCTTTTTAAATTCTTGCCAATTTGGCTTTTCCATAGAGTTGCTATTTACCATCTTGGATTTTCCATTTATATTGTTGATATTATGATTCTCTTTGCCATCTTTTGTTACAACTTCTTCATCGTTTTCCTTTGCAGTCTTTTTAATTTTAAGTTTATTATCTTTATTATTTTTTATATTGTTATATACATGATTGTTATTTTCTGTTTTATTTTTCTTTGGTCTTGATTCATTATCAGATTTTAGTTTTCGTTTTGTCATTTTTTAAATCTCTGAAACCAAATAAAAGACAAAATTAACATAAATAAAAAGTATATAATCATTTATTTATTTTTCCTAATATAATATATCCTAATTTCCTAATATCATATAATACATAATAACTAATTAAGATATATTGATAGAACATAACCCAAAAATAACCTATAAATAACTATATATAAAGAATCCATAAATAATAATGATAACATTACTTTAAGTTTGATATTGTGTAAAGTTGCGTTTAAAATTATGTAAATATATCACATCAAACTAAATCAGAAAAAGATTTTAAATATAAATATAATTACGTTTCTTTGATGTTAATGATTATACTCGGAAACGAATGGGGAAATTTTCATGGTACGAAGTCTACAGCACTATTAAAAATGTCAGTCAAAAGTGGACATTGAGAATGAGGGCCTCTGGTAGTCAACGGCTACACTGTTCACCAATGAGCTCTTGGTAAGAAAAACTGCTGAAAATTGACTGGACCATTAAAATTTGAACTCTGAAGTCCTCTCGATTACGAACTTAAGCCTAGCCCATTAAGCCAACGCGGCTCTAATGTAACAATTCTTAGCAAAATACTTGGTTAAAAAAGGGTTACACAGTTTCGTTTTGCTGATCTTGAAAGTTGGTTCGAATAGTTGGTCCTAATAGAGACTTTTTTTTTTATTAAAGAATATATTGGGTTGGCAACTAAGTGATTGCGGATTTTGTCAGGTGGTATTGACAAAATTTGACAATATTTGTAAATTAAATATATATAATCCTCAATATATTCTTAATGTGCAAATTCAAAACACACATGCTTAGAAACTAAAACATGTTAAATCGTATTTTATGTATTCAATTAAAGTTTTATTAATGATAACGCAAATAATTTTCATTCAATCGTTGCATAAATATTTATATCATTTCTTAGTATAATTATTTACAATATAATTATTTACAAATTGATATTAACATGTTTTTCAATTAACATATGTATAAGATAATCTATAAGATAATAATACAAATTTTAATGACACGTTATAATTAATGCGTATTTGTTATTGATTGTCTGGCTAAATGTATTTATTATAGAGGTAAAATCAAGTTGAAACGTAAATTTAACACTACATTTTTTTAATTATAACAAATGTGTACTCATTATAATTTAATAATTATTACTTATGAATATTAATAAATACATTTGTTATCGAGGGACATCAAGGTAATCGATCAAGCGATCGAGGAACATCGAGGGACGAGAAGGCAACCAATATCATTCCGCTCCCCTCACTTAGAAAAAATATTTATTTTTAAATAATATAAGTAAAATATAAATATATTAAAAAAATGTTTTACCTGACATTTATAAAATGCATGAGAAACTTCAATCAATATGAACAATGAAGTAAGTGGCATCCGATTTCTAACAAAAAGTTTCATTGCAAAAGTAATAGAGAACATATTTTCAAGATATAAAATGGATAATCCGTATTTACTCTGTGACAAACTTTATAGTCGAGCTAAGTAGAAAGAAACGTAATGATTTTACAGGAAAAAGCTTAGAGTGAAACATGTAGAACGTAGGTATCAAAAAGACCGTATTGATGATCTTCCTATTCATCTTTGATTATACCATAGAGAGATAAAGATATAGTGCATTGACACGATAGAGTTATGAACAATCAACATGGAAGACAAGAAGGTTCATGTTCTGCGCATTCATGACATGCTATGAAGAGACACTCTACTTATTTCTGTCTGTCTTGCAAGAACGAGGACTTTGTTGTGTTCCATGATGATTTTTCACGACTCAATTTTCGAACGAGTCTTTCTAGCGAGTATCGAGATCTATTTGTATGACTATGACAACACTCAATAAAAGGAATGAATAATAAAATATCCGTAAATTTGGATAACTTCAAAACATATTTAGAAAGAAATAAAAAATTTTCAAGTATTTACGAAATATGATATATAAATAGAAATATATATTTATTTATAGCTTTTGGTCGTTTCTACATATATTTTTCTAAATATTTGTGTTTATATGATTAAATAATTAAATTAAATGCATTGATAATGTACATATATGAAATTTATTAGACGTAACTCACAATAACGCAATATTTAAAAGTGGAAATTAAAATATAATAAAAAATGATGTCATATAACTGTTTTATATGCACTCTCAAATATAAAACATTTTTGAAATTGTGATATATAATATAGTAAAATAGTATTAACATACAAATAGCTTTCATTGCAGTAGTATTATTCAATTAACACAAGATATTGTTTTCATATATAAATTTATAATGATTTAATACATTTTTATTATTTAATTTAACATAATGATAACATTAATGAGCTAGTTAAAATAAAATTTAATAATACAAGTTTACGTTTACAATTCATGTATAAATCACTGTATGAGTGCATTCGGGTGTTTTCATATGATGTCAGATACACCATTCTTTTCCACGGAATGATTAGTTATTTTGTAAAATTCTCATTGCCCTTTTAAAGGTATCATGTTACAAATATATGTTAGGTTTTGCTTCACCTTTTTTTTTGTCATGATGCATATGAATGCACGCACAACCTATGCTTTCCATTGAGCTTTGAATGAATTTTATTTTAATAATCTAACTGATCCTCGACATAACATGACAACAGTCACAAACATGTAGCAAGCTAGGGTTTCAACATAAGGTAACTGATTGCTCTTTAATATTCATTTTATTGGCTAAGAAGTGTTCTTATTTCTTTGTGCATATGGCAAAGGAAATCAACGTAACTCGGGCTTCCATCGTTTTCTCTATCCTCAATCAAGAAATGACGTAATACCATTTCTAGTTTTTCACGTTGTCTTACTATAGTTAACTGAAAAGATTTAATAAAACATGAGTTTCATGACACTTTCAGTACATAAATTTCATAAATATTAATTTACTTACCCTCATACAACGATGCCTTTCCATACGTACACGATTAATTATATCGGTAATCCGGTTATTTAGTGGAGTATCTAATACTGGCAGTGCAGTACAGTCTGTGTCAACTTGAACTACTGATGGGACACCGAATACTGCCTGTACCCATTGTGGGGAAAGCGCCAGGCCTAACCACAGGAACATGTGGATACTGTTTTCTAAAAATGTAAAATATAAAATAAAAATAAATATAACTAAAAATTGAAAACTTATCAAGAAATTGGTAAACGAAATCATACCCAATAAGTACGCGCCATCATCAGTGAATTTATCAATGGAGCAGCGCAATATTTGTGGTAACTCTGGATCTTGAGGGTCAATATCGTGTAAAGGAAGTAATCTCGGATAGATATACACAACTGATATAGAAATTGGCATAGTTGCAACTGCTTGCATAATGAAAGATCTATCGTCAATAGTCATATCAGCACCTAGAAAATTGATTTTGTAGCATTGACCACATTGTGAAACGTACGTAATTAGGAACAAAATTATGTACCTCCAGATATTGCATCACTTTTTAATAACGAATTGATGTAAAGTGGGAGTAATTTCATACATTCTGGTAATATTAATTGACCAGCATTTGATGGAGAAGCACAATGTTTTCGATATGCCGCCAATATATTAGCACATCTTGAAATTAAATTATCTTTCACGGTTTTTGGAGTTGATTCAATTAGTTTAAACACACCTGAAGTAATAATTAGGTTTAATAAACTAATATTTAATATATTTGAGATCATTGTGGCATAATAATGATTTATCTCACTTTGTTTAGAGAAATAATTTATGATAGCATCTAGGTCACAAGTCCGATATAATTCAGCCATTTGAGACGACGTTTTTAAACTAAGGTTAATAATACGTAATCTCCTAACTCCACTACAGGAAGTGTACAACAAAGCTGCTTGAATATATACACCTTCATCATCTGTTAGTTTATCATCATGTTTCACTTCTATAGCAATGGCCTGAAATGTTAAATGTAAAAATTAACTTTTAAAATATGTAATAAAATACAAAATTAAATTGCAACAACACTTTACCTTATTACAATCTATACTAGCTAATTCCATATCTGTAGTATTTGACATAAAGAAGTGACCGTAGAAATCAGTTGCGCGAACACCGGTAGAGGTACGTACGCGCATAATAGCATCAAATGCAATTGGTCTACTAATGTTATTAATAACATCAGAAACTAAACGATCACCATCTATATCAGCCTAAAAAATACAAAACTTCACATGGTATACATTTTGTACTTGCCAATATTAAATTAATGTTACTACTATTACCTGAAAATAAGTATATTTATAAACTTCTCCACCAGTTAATCTGGCAATTTGTCCTACTGTCGCAAGATCCACATATGAATTATTGAAAACAAACAAATCTACAGAACAACCCACACCTACGCAATCTTGACCTAGATTATTGTAAACATTATTTTGCGGCGCTGAAAAGGAAAGTGAATTTTTGGTTATAAATTGGGCATAATATTAACTTAGAAGTAATGAAACCAATTCACCTAATACAGTTTTCTCTTTCTCTGTTCCAAGTACTTTACGATCATCACGATTTTTCAGTTTACCAGGTGCATCAGCAATGGGCAAAGAAGAATGGAAAACCATTAATTTCCCAGAGCAATCTGAAGCCTTAAGATTTTTTATTAAAATTATAATTAGTTGATATATTTCATAATTGTTTTATCTCATACTGTGTATTGTACAGATACCTTTAATGCTTCTAATCCGGCCTGGATGGCTGGTGCAAGAATTGTTTCTGTTTCACGTGTGTCTGCAAACATTGCTGGTATTTGTGTCATTAAACCATCAATAACAGATTCGCTTTCTTCGACATCGCATAAAAATCCATCAAGAAGTGGCATAAAAACGTCTTGTACATCTCCCACAACCATCATTTGTGGTTGAGCAAGGCAGGAATTAATATTGTAAAAGTGTACCGTATTATTGTACGTTATAAATCCTACTTTCATGTTCGTTTTCGATTGACCAGCGTCAACGGGTAAATGTCGCAAGATTGACTTCATTTGCATACATAATAAATTAACTAAACCAGATTTAACTGTGTTGTATGATACATCAATCACGAACACAATAGCTGGTGGTTTTGGAAAAGTATTGTTCTAAAATGAACATTTCAAGATTAAGGTAATAGAAAGTGTTACAATAAAATAGTCTTTTAATCCATATCTTACTCTGCAGTAATCTTTAGTAGCAATATATTCATATGTTCCTAACATTAATTCTGGTCTTTCATAACGATCCATACGTTGTCCAGTATGATCAAGATGTTGGAAATATTCTGCTGGAACTAAATTCAAAACAAAAAAGACTAACAATTGTATCAAATAAAATATGCTAAGAAAATAAATTTGTACCTTCAGTTGTTGCTTTACAAAACATGCATTGGAATCTTCTTCCTGCATCAATAAATTGCATAAATGGACTCATATATGCTTTACATCGCACACAACGCACTGGACCAATTTCACCCATATCTACAATAGGTGGTTCGTATTCTCCTTCCGCTATACGAGCCATTGGACTTACTATTAGACCAAATGGAACATTCGTCTGGAAAGGAAAATTATTTTGAGGCCTGTATAAAATTAAGTTAACGATTTCACGTACACATAAATTATTCAACGTACTTGTTTTATAATATCTGCTGTGGTAGGAACAGTGTACATAGTAGATCTGATATATCTAGGTGATGCATTTCCTTGATCCTGCGTTATGAATTTGGTGGTTACTAATGGCGGAACCAATCCCTTTTGATTTGTTAAGAATACACCACCTTTTGCGCGTTGATCATCTTGAATTACTTGAATCTTTAAAAATATGTTTAAGGTTATCTTAAAGAAGCAAATTGTAAGTTATGACAATTTTATATATAATTTCTTACCGGACTTGGCATTTGCTCAGGATCTAAACGTCTAGTTTGTTGTGGTTGCATACCTGGCTGATATCCACTCGTTACGCCTGGTGAAATACCTGGATATGAACCTCTTTGAGCATTATACATATCCTGAAACAAGAAAAGAGATTTGTAATAGATAACTTCTAGTAATTTTAATAATTATTACTTTCAGAAACAACATACGTTATTATAGCCTTGATATCCTGTATGTTGATAGTTTGGCATTGCATTGGGTGAGCTACGATTAACTCCTACAGGATTTCCCATATGTTGTCCTTGCATTGGTGGTCCAGATGTATATGGTCTTTGCCCAGATTGTGGTAAATTTGTACCAGAATTTATCATCTGTCCCACTGGTTGACCAGGTAATGGAGGTGGCATTTGTGAATTTGATAAATTTTGTTGTCCTAATAATGGTGGCCTATTAAAGCCCTGTTGAGTTGTTAATGAAGGTGGGGCACCACTTTGCTGGCCTGGTATTGGAGGTGGATGTATGTTCTGTTGATTTATTTGCGAAGGACCAAAGGAATGACCAGATTTTTGTTGCCCTTGTAATGAAGAATAAAGTTGTCCTGGTAAGGGTGGTGTAGAGATAGGAGGACCAGACAATGTTTGTTGAGTATGTGACAGTGGATTTGACAAATTTTGTTTTGGTGGTCCTATTAAATTTTGTTGTCCATGTGTACCTTGCATGAGCATGTTGTTATGCATTTGTTGATTTGATAATGGAGGCTCTGATATATTTGTTTGACCCGGTATTATTGGGTTAGAGAGATTTTGCTGCCCAGGTAAAGATAAACTAGATACATTTTGTTGCCCCTGTAATGGTGGAACTGTAGATCTCTGCCCCATTGGTGGCTTGGGAAAATTCGATTGTTCAGATGTATCAATAACGTTCATTTGACCAGGTTGATGTTGATTTAAAGACAATCCTGCATTGAATGCTTGTTCAGATTGCAAAGTTTGTCCAGCATAATAATGGCTAGAAGTAGTCCCTGTAGAATGTCCTGAAAATGGAAGACCAGTAAGCTGTGGTGTAGAAGCTTTTAAAGCTGCTTTTTGCTCTTGCACATTCTGTCCAGAAATAGCTGATCCAGATTTTCCACCAGGATCAGTTTGCCCTGTGGAACCTGTTAAAGTAAAAGAAATTTCATTTTCTATTAACTTTAGTGAATGTTAATTTAGTGAATGTAAAATTAATTGAATAGCGGTAATTCTTACCACTCCCCGATGATGTTTCTAACAAATTATTAAAACCATTCACATTTGAAGGTGTAGATATTGTTGGACTGCTCTTTTCAGGTAAAGGTGGTGGAGGGAAACTTTGCTGTGATATGAAATGAAAATTAATGCATCAAGTACTTTATAAGTATGTTCATGTCATATATAAACTGCATAATTACCACAGATGGTATTCTTTGTTGATCTCCCAAAGACATATTTGACATTTGATTAACCATATTATTTTGACTTGTTGGAGGTGGTATAATATGTGGATTGTTTGTAGATAATTCATATTGAGTATTTCCTAAACAAAAGTTATTTTGTTATAAAAATAAATATATTCTAATAAAGAAGAATAAGAGTAAATCATATTACCTTGTGTTTGTATATTATTCACATAATATGGTGCTTGAGGTTGATGTAAATTAGTAAGGGAAGGTCCTTGCATTGTTTTTTGAGAAGCATATAATTGTGAATTCATTGGGGGTCTTTTTAACATATTTGATGGAACATTAGAATTTACTTCTCCATATGGAGATGAAGTTGGAGGACCAGAGAAATAACTAGGTTGCTGTTGTGACTGTTGCTGCTGTTGTTGTGACTGTTGCTGCTGTATATATTGTGGATTCATTTTTGATCCTAAAAAGAAAATAAATTATTTTTGTAAATGTTTTTCTTTATACTATAATTTTACTATTTTAATTATCTCAAAAAATTTAATTATTTCAGAGAATACATAATCTCATCGTTATTCAAAACCGAATTAAGTCACTTTCTAACACTAAGTTTTTTAATGTCTCTAAAGCATACATGAAAAAATTATATTTTCTAAAAAATATAAACAGACTTATATTTATGAAACATATAACTTTAATGCATAAACTAAGATTGCGTAATGTTATAAGTGACACGTTCCATAGCACAATTACAAATTCATAAATTAAAGATAGACATTCAAAATATGCTACATATTGACAGACATAAGATAACCTATACAAAATTAAATATGTGATTATCGTACACCATATTGGACGTTGATTTTAAATGAATCTTATACGCTCATTACTTAGCGACCTTCACTCTATGTGGTAAATTATTAGCAAATGTTACTTTAGAGTAGTAAAATAGAATAAGCCATTTTGCACAGAGTAATGCTTATAAACGAGTCTTTCGAATGAGTAATTCACAAAATGTTTTTGTAATATAAATTACTTACGTTATGTCATTAAACGTATTTGAACCATAACAAAAGTTAATATTTCCACAAATGTTTACACTAAATGAAGAAAATATATTTCGCTGCAATAGTGACTGCTGCTGATGCCACGTAAGGTGGCATTGCGCATGCGCTTAATGCACGCTGACGGGACACGTCATAATAAAAAATTAGAACATTGTAAAGAGGACATTTAAGTAAAAACACGAATATATTTTGTTCCACTATGTATTTATTATTATAATAGAATTACTGAAATAGTTGAATAAGCGGTGAACGACGAGTAACTGGTCGAATATTTTCACTTCTTTAATAAAAGATGGTGCGCTTTGTAACTTTATTGTTAATCAGTTGGTATCTATACAAGCGCATGAATTTAAAAAATTGTTAAGATTACTATTCTTATAAAATATTTGAAATTTATTTGAGGATAAAGTTTAATACATATTTTTATTTAGTTATTCCTTTAATTATACTGAAAAATCAAAATATAACAAGGAAATGTAATTAACTTATATGTATAATAATATTTTTAAATTACCTCTAGCGTTAGATTGCCATATAAATGAATTAAGTAGACGAGTTTGATTAAATCAATGGTACTCCATGTAAAACTCAGTATTACATCAGGTGCATAAAATGTGTTAAAAGTATGGTTATAGATGATACACACATGTAGACATATATATCCAATATATATTATTGTCATGAGTTTGAATCGATAACTATATGCTTCATTTAAAAGTGACATTGTTTTGTGTAATTCGAATCGAAGCCATTTTAATAATCTATATCTGGAAACTAAATTTCAACATGAGCTATTCATTTTAATGTAAAATAATTTGCAAAAATGTCTATTACAATAGAAACATACCATTGTTCATATCGGACATCTCAGAGATAGAAATGAAATGTTTTCCTTTTGTAATAATATTTAATATCGTATTTATTTGCATAAATCTAATCTCAATTTTATACATAAATACAGTAAAAGAACATATTACTATTACACAAACAAAATCGGGTAGTCTATCAATTACCCATATAAGAAGATATATAAAGCCTGAATCGTTATCCAATAATCCATAGTAATCCATTAAATTACAAGTTAGTACTACAAATATCGCAGTAGTTATTCTAACAATATCATTTTTCATACATAAAGAATGATCGATCTCTATATTTAAGAACTTAGCGCTTTCGTCAACGGTATCTAACTGTTCGAATGCTTTTTTTACTTTTGAGCATTTGTACATACTTGAAATTATTATTATAGGATACGAAAGTATATTTAAGTAAACTCGAACATATCTAAGTAAAAACGTGTCATTTATAGAACGAAATTTATCAAACATGTCAAATATGTAATATAAAAACTGCCAATGACAAAACCAATAAAGCGCCACTAATATAGATACATATAAATAATTTGGAAATGCAATTCTGAAAAATTTGATAGGATATAAACCTGTAAAGAAAAATTATTCGAAATCTGATATGAAAGTAAATTTTTAAAAAATAATATGATTCTTTCTTTAAGTTAATTTTTATAATCTTATATTTTCTGATAATTTATTTTATAACTTTTATTATTTAATCAATTCCTTACCTAATAATTTCGTTATACTCAACAGTAACCAAGATTCTTGGTAAATATTAGAAGGGCAGAACAACTTCATGATTATGTTTCTTCGCGGTGAAAGTTTCAACTAAATAGATTGAAATCGTAATCCGCATTATGTTACATTAGCGTATTAAACTTGTCAATAGTTTCACTTGCATGTCAGTTGATATTGAATAATTAACTAGGAATTTTACAACACTCGACTTATGATTAGTATCAGTAGATATACAATCACTATTTTGTAATTGATCAATGATATTTAGCTCGTATTAAATACTACACACTTTTATTATAAATATTATTATAATGTTACATTAAATTAAACTGAATTAAATAATTAATTTCGTAAAAGTAATGTTTGTAAATTAAACAAATAATGCTATATTATAATATCATCAGAGAGATATCATTTACATATATTATTATATTATATATATTATAATACAAATATATCTGTCCTTGTCCAGGTATATGTTTTTAGTAATTGAATTTTTAGATAGATGTTAATATTGCAAAGAATAAGTCAAAACGAAAAGAAAATAGATAAGGATTATTTAAAGGAAATTATATATTTAATAATCATATTAAAATATTTCTTTATATACAATCTTTTTTACAATAGCGTCAGATTATTCACAGTATTGGATCATGAACAGGCTTCGTAGAGTTGGCCGCAAGAGAAACGTTTGTACCGTAAATCTACAGCTGAGTATTTTAATGTTTGTCCTTAGGCTTTGTTTATATATATGTCGGAGAAGCGTTATGATTCGAGCTGGGGTTAGGGGCGTGAAAGGAACCTTCGTTGCGATTAGACATTGTCCTTATGCAACAGAGAAGATATTGACTAGAGCAAGTATGATTGTTACAGATATCGACAAGTAACCGTGGTAATTAGATACTCGAGACGCTAAGGGCAATGATCCTAGGTTCGATAACGA